>NC_077227.1:756834335-756839335 GCF_027887165.1 Monodelphis domestica | reverse complement strand
CTTCTCCCTCGGGCTGCCTCCCCAGGAGGCTCTGGTCCAGAAGGGGGGGCCGCCAGCCCCGCATGGGCCTCTGGGTGCGTCTTCTCGGCCCGAAGCGTAGCTCGGGGCCACGTGGTGCCCCCCAGACTGGGCTCGCTGCCTGTTTGGTCCTCGCTGTCAGGCCGCGCTGCGAGCTCCGAGCTCCGGCAGTCCATGTCCCAGGGGAGGAGGACGGAGCTGGGAAAGCTCTCCGTGTGGCGCCACACGTGCCCTGCCTCTCCCGGCTCTCCTCAGCCCGTGGACGGGCTCTCCAAGGAAGACGCCAGGAAGGAGGTCTCCCCTGGTGAGCGCCGGGCTCCCGCCTCGCCAAGGGGTTTCTGTAGCTCCCTCAGACTCCCCCGAAATGATCTGTGTGGGGTTGCGAGCTCGAAGGGGCTGGCCTCCGCCCCTGCCCTGCCAGCTTGTTTGGGGTTCCTCGCTCTAAAATGGGGATCGTTGTAGCACAGACCTCGCACCGTTGTTCTCCGGATTTGTGAAGCACGGAGTAGTAGATGCTCTTTCCATCGCCTTCCCCGCCTTCCTTCTAGACCCTGACACCCTCTACCTGGCCTGGGAACCTGGCACAGGACCTGGCACATTGCAGACGCCCAGAAAAGATGGTCCTGGAGTCATCTGGAGAGCCTTTCAGCCCAGAAGTAAAGCTTGAAAGGAAGTGGAATGGGGTTCACACCAAAGCAGAGAAATCAGCCTGCAGTGGTAGAGGCAAGCAGTCTATGTGAAAAAAGAGCTGGGATAGCCAGTGGACCACAAGCTCAATCAGAGCCAGTGGTAGTGATTCAGCCTCCCAGAAAGCTACGGTGGCAAGTGCTGGTCCCTTTGTGCTCTGGATGATGGTGCCGAGGTTTAGGAAGGACATTGAGGAACAGAAGAGTGTCCTGAGAAAGAGAGCCAAGGCTGGTCGGGGCTGGGACCCTGAAGGCTCCGAGGAGAGATGAGGGAGCAGAAGTGGGGACAGGAATGTGGCCAGGAGGGCTGCCCCAGCCTGTCCTAGCTGGTCATGGCCTCCTGGGGTCAGCCATGGGCTCTATTGGGTGTCCCCAATGACACGGGGGCGCCACTCTGTTGTCACACTCATCTGAACCTAAATGGCCCTTCGTGAAGCCTGTATCACAGCTTTCATCTGGTAGCCAATAACTGGAAATAGCAGGAAGTCAGCCCATAGTTCATGGATCTCCAGAGAAGCTCACGGAATGCCTCAAGTCTCTCCCTGCTCCAGGCTACCCTCCACTTGGAGGTCTTGGATCTTAGTCTGGGGCTGACCTCGGCATCACGTTCCCCCTCCCTTCCTACTAAGCCCTTTATAAAACTGGCCTCTCCTATGTCCTCAGTCGTTAGTACCCCTCACTGCCCGCTCCTCATGCGCTCTAGAACCTGGTGACACTGGTCTCCGAGCTGTTCCCTGCTCCAGGCTCTCCCTCTCCCACCTGGGCATTTTCACTGCCTGTCTCCTGTGCCTAGGATTCTCTCCTGGACACCTCCTGGTTTCCCTGGCTTGCCCCAGTTGCCAGTCACCTCCTACAAGAAGCCTTCCCTCTCTTAGCGATCTCTCGTTGATCCTGGCTGTATCTAGTACAGCATCCTTTGCCTGTTGCCTTCCCTATCCCGCCTGGGAGCTCCTGGAGGGCAGGGACTATTTGTTTGCCTGGTCCTCATATCCTGGCGTAATGAATGCTCATTGACTGGCCACGGACGATGCAGGTTCCAGCAAGGTCTTTGCCACGATCCCCCAGAGATTCTGTGAAGGGGGGGGCTGTTTCCCCCACCTGTTGTTTGACTCAGGATCCCAGTTTTGGGACCACATTCCTCAGGGGACACAAATATTATTAACCCAGTTTTGTAGATGAAAAAACTGGGTCCTGGGGAGATAAAAGTGACTTGCCTATAGGCATAATCATTGGTTAAGTGCTAGGAGTGAGATTTGAACCCAAGTCTCTTGTGACCTTGAATCTAGTGGCTCTTTCTGCAACCCTCAGCTGGTCCAAGAAAGCTCTGAACTAGGAGCCTCCTTTGCTCCTAACTCACCCTATGATCTGAGGGATCCCTTCCCCAGGCCTCAGTTTCCTCCTCTGTATAATGGGGAATTAGATGAAATGCTGTCCTAGGAAGCCCGGGCAGGGTGGGGGTGGTTGCCCTAACTTTGGATGCTACCAACCTTTTCTCATCCTACTTGGACAGAACCAGGAAGCAGAGTCTGGACAGTCAGGAGCCGGTTGGAAACCAACTGTCTTCCTATTGTCCGCCAGCCCGAGACAGTGGGGAAAGCAGGGGATGTGTCTGCGACGGTCAACAGTGTGACCTTGGCCAAGTCCCTTGCCCTCGTCGGGAGGCTTCCTTTTGCCCTGGGGCCAGTGCAGCCTTGCACGTGGGATGATCGGGGAGGTCGCCTCCTGCTCTGCCGCGCTTCGATGTTCTCCTGCCCGCCGAGAGCCCTTGGAGCAGCGGGTTGGAAAGCCTAGTTTTGTTTCCTGATCTGGGGTAAGCCGGGCGTCCCGCGAAGGGACCAGTTACGGCCCCCCCCCGCCCCCCCCCCCCCCAGCATCAGCGCGCACCGCGGGGGCTCGGTAAGGGCTATAAAGTTTTATACGCCCGGCGGCCACAGTGCAGATCGAGCCAATTATCCCCCGAGCCAGGGATGGGAGAACGCTGCCTCGATTGGGCTCAGCCCTAATGATTCGGTGTTTGAACCTCTCCATTCCAAGCCATAAACTTCCCTTCTGCCCTGATTTCCCGGGCAGGTTACTGAGCGCCGGCCGGCTCCTCCCGGACCGACAGCCCGGGCTGCGGGCGGGCTGCGGAGCATGCGCCGTGCTCGCCATCAATTAGACCATTACACGCGACATAAAGTTTAAGTGCTCGAAGCGGGCTTTCATGGCGGTCTAAGGAGGCCGCCTCGCGCGGAGCTTCTCGAGATGGAAAAATGAATCCATTGCGAGGCCCAGCCTGGCCCACGTAGGCCGAGGTGTGGAGGTGCGCTCTCCGCGTTCTCAAAGCCGGCCGGGGCTCCCTAGGGCTGCAGGTGCGGCTCTGCCTCTCCCCCCGCCCCCGCCCCCGCCCCCAGCCAGGCGGAGGGTTTTCAAGAAAAACCCATTCTGAGGAGAATTGCTGGGGGGTGGGTAGGGCAGCCCCAAGCGTCCGCTCCCCCCCCCCCGCCCCCGCCGCGGCCCCGCCTCTGCGACCCCCAGCAAAAAGCCCCGCCCATTCAGAAAGGGCCCTCGTGGGCTTAGAGTCTGCGCCCCAGGGAAGCAGCGCTGGCGTCTGTGGAGGGAGAATGGGGCGAAGCTGGGTGGGCAGCTCCCATGGGCCGGCTCGGGGCGGGCGGGGGAAGGGGAAGTCTCAGGTTTCAGTCAGAGAGCAAGAAGGACAGCAGAGCCTCGGAAGTCCGGAGGTAGAACCTGGAGCAACAACGCGGAGTCAGAGCTGGCTGGGGAGGGGGCCAGCCGTCAGGGGCTCACCCGCCCCGCCTCGTCCGAGCCCCCCACTGGTCCCGAGCCAGGCTCCCCGGGCTGAGGCTCCTGCCCAGCTTCGATGCCTTCCACTCCCTTCAATTCCTTTGGGCCATTTTGGGCTCCGGCCCTCCTCTCAGGAGTTAGCCGTCTAACAGGTGCGGTGAAGTGAGGGCATAAGATGGGGGCCTCTAAGTATCTGGGGAGTACCGAACAGCTCGGGAAAAGACTAGACCAAGGGCTCTTGCAGCTGGGGGAGGGGCATGACAGAAGCCCCATCAGGGAGGGGCCGCCGGACTTGGTTCTTGAAAGAAGGAAAACCAATTTTGCCAAGTGAAATGAGGGGGAGTGGGTTCAAGCCAATGGGAAGGAGAGGGTGGGCCCCTGAGGGGCTTGTTCTGTTTCTGGTCCCTTCCAGCCCTTCTGGCTTGTGTATTCTAGATTGTAACTTAGCACTTCTCTGGGACATTCTGTGCTCTCTGTTCCAAGGTCCCTTCCTAGCCCTGCCGTTCTCTGAGTCTCTGAATGTTCCTCTGGCTCTCTGACTGAAATCTCAGACTTCCCTGGCCCCAGCCCCAGGGGGACTCTCTAGGGATGGGAGGGGACTGGATGAGACCTGTCACCCCCTGGGTCCTTTGATAAGCACCTTTCATGTGCCAGGACAGTGCCCAAGGCCGGGGCATACCGAAAGAGCCCAAGGCCTGCCCTGGAGGGGGCTCCAGTCTAATGGGTTATTTCTTCTCCGACCAGGAGCTGGCTTTAGCATTTTCTGCCTTCCTCCTGTAGAAAGGGGAAGGTTTGTAGAAAATGAGGAGGTGCTCTCAGTTGGGGAATGGTTGAATAAATTGTTGGTGATGAATGCTATTGTGCTGAAAGGAATGATGAACTGGAGGGATTCCATGTGAACTGGGATGACCTCCAGGAACTGATGCAGAGTGAAAGGGGCAGACCAGGAGAACAATGTACACGAGACTGATACATGTAGCACAATCAAATGTAATTGACTCTACTACTAGCAGCCATTGCAATGATCCAGGACATTCCTGAGGGACATCCAGAGAAAGAACTGTGGGAGTAGAAACAACAAAGAAAGCATATGATCAACCAGGTAGTGTGATAGGAATGTGATTAGATTTTGAAGTTAAAGGCTCTATTGCAAATATCAATAACATGGAAATATGTTTTAACAATGATACATGGACAACCCAGTAGAACTGCTTGTTGGCTTTGGGAGGAGGGAGGGAGGAGATTATGAACCATGTAACCGTGGAAAAATAGTCTAAATAAAAATTAAAAAGAGGGGGCACATTTGGCCATGAGTTCTTACAACTGTCGGCCATCCCATTTCCCCAACCCCAACTCGACTGTGAGCTCCTGGAGAACACCCTAGCCCTTAGTGTAATGCTGGCAGAATAGACACTTAGTACCTGTTCACTGACTGACTGATAGACCGCCTGGATTTCTTCTGCTTGATTAGATTAACTGTGGCACCCATGACCTCTTTGCTAGCTCAGAGAA
>NC_077227.1:756818963-756831910 GCF_027887165.1 Monodelphis domestica | reverse complement strand
GAAGGGTTCATGCTTCTGGAGGTAGTTTCCTCACTCAGGTGAGCCAGTGCTCAGTATTCCCCCTGGGTTTGACCTCTGTGTCTGCTCTGGAAGGATGCATTATCTGCTCCTGGCCCCCAACTCTGTTTTCATCATCATCAATAGAGTATAGGCCAAGGGTCTTCTCCTTTTGGGGTCGTACATCCCTTTGACAGTCTAGAGGGATCTATGGTCCCCTTCTCAGAAGAAGGTTTTAAAAACATAAAATAAACTATGTAACATAATAAAGGAAACCAATTATATTGAAATATATATGTGTGTATATATAAATTAATTTGCAATAATTATTAAAAACTATTAAAGACAGCAAGTAAGTTCTTGTAGACTTATAGAAAGATGACGTGCCTGGGCACACTCTCTCCAACCCCATTGTTTGTCCCCTACCCTATAGGAATGGGGCAGTGAAGAGACAGTCTGAATAGTTAGATTATTCCCTCTCCCTTATTTTGTGTGTGCAAGACACCCCCAGAAAACAGTATTCAAATTCAAAAGACGTTTTCCTGAAGGAATGAATCAACAGGCATGTGGCCATCACCTCTAAGAAGCCTTCCCAGATCTGCAATGTCAGGAGTAATCCCATTTCCTATCTTGGGGATGTTCTAATCTGCATTTGTATGATCTTTACCTCTGGTTCACTTGTGTTCCTGGTCTGGTAGCTTCAGGAGAGCAGATAATATGTTTCTTTCCTTTTGCTCCTCCACAGCCCCAATACTTGAGTGTGTTGCCTCATTCTGGTACATCTCAAAGGCTCTTCCAGGGGTACCTTGGCATGAGCTGGGATGCTGGCAGCCCCTTTCAAGCGGGAAAGGTTCCCTGTATTTACACAGAAGCCTGATCATCATCTGGGAATAATCTGTCAAAGTTCATTAGGCTGCCTAATTCTGAACCTTCACCAGAAGACTGGAACCACGTGAGGAACCTTTTCAGTCTTTGTAAGTGATGAAAGCAGAAAAAGATTGAGATCTGCCTCTGTGGAGGGACTATCTACATTGGTAATGGCGAACCTTTTGGAGACGGAGTGCCCAAACTGCACCCTTATCTTAAAATATAGGAATGGTGAGACCCTGACTAAGGAAAGAGGGTGCCTAATGAGGGCCAGTAAATTGATAGCTTTTCCGAAGACCTTATGGATCTGCCCAAGTGGGCTTCCAAATGAAAATGAAGGAGGAAGAAAAGTGACCATAAACATCACCGAATCACCGAACTATTGGATTTCCTTGTTGGCAGGAACCTCTATAGCCATCCATTCCACTGAGGTATAAACATGAATCTCCTCTACAAAATCCTTCTAATAAGTGGTCGTCTGGCCTTTGCTGGGGGACCTTTAAGGAGAAGAGATCCCCCAAGCCCCATGTCAAGGCAGCTCCATTGACTTATGACTAAGGGCCTCATATGCATTTGCATTTGTTCTGTCCATGTGAATATGGGTCACGGTGGTGTTCCTGTCCCCTGTGTGAGAATGCAAGCTCCTGAGAGATGTAACTGTTTCTTTCTCTGGCTCCCCAAAGCCTAGCACATTAGGCACATGGTAGGGCCTTAATAAGCATTTGTTGATTGAGAGTTAATTTGATTCCATTTTTCCTGCCATTGTGCTTCCATTTACTCATTTTCTCTTCTCTGCACCCCTTCGCTCAGCTTTGGCCCTCAAACAGAACACGTTGGATCCTCCTTCTGCACGGCAACTGTTCAGATACTTGCAGAAAGCTCTAATTTCCCCTTCACAGTTGTGGGTGCCTCTTCTGGTCTCTCGCCAGCTCATCGACATTGATCTTTAGTGCTGATGCCTAGAACTGAGCAGAGTCCACTAGAGGAGTTCTGACAAATGCAGAAGACAGAGGGCAGCCCATCTCCCCATTCCTGGGAAGTGTCTCTCTCAATGCAATCCATGGCACCATCAATTTTCTTGGGTGTCATTGAGAGGCAGCAGGCCACTGTAGATAGTGAACTGACCTAGTGAGCTTTGGCAAGTCATCTTAGAGGATGCTGACTTCCACATCGGTGTGGGGAGCTCTGACACTGAGAATTACAGGGTGAAACCCCCTCTCCCAACCCATTATAATGCTGCCTTCCCTTCAGAGGACAGTCCTCTGCTCTTCTCCTCTGAACTTTTTAAGATAGACTATTTCCTAACATATAAAGGGCTTGGTCAGGGGAATCCTTGACCAAGTGGAATTCCCTGAGCAGGTGCTTTGGGCAGCAGCCTTTGGCCTCTGGCAGGAAAGCACTTCCCCGTGAGCATCATCATTCACCTCCTTTACAGAGGACAAATGACAAGGGCTGCTGGGTTTCCACTTCCTGGGGATATTAGCTAGTGTCTGATGACGGGGACTACCTTCAAGATCATTGGCTAGCTGGGGCTTAGAAGAACCGGTTCCTGTTGGAGGATTTGCCCCTGTCCATGGTCTGTAAAGATGTGCTCAGCCCCCTCCAGTCTCCTTTTTCCTTTTCCCTTGCTGTCAGAGTGGCCCCAGGAGGTGTTTCTCTTCTTCTGCCTATTTCAGAAGCATGTGACACAGGCTTGCCTATGGCCCGAGATGAGATTGTCTAAGAGTTGGATTTTACCAGACTTGGAGATGGCAGCAGCCCAGGCACTTATGGAAGTCGTACGGAAGCACATGGCAGAAGTAGGCAGGTGTCTTCTCTACCCATTTGGCTTAAGAGGGAAGTCTGTGGACAGTTTTCCTAAATCGCTAGTTCTTGTACATTATTGGGGAGATTTGGAAGGTTCTAGGCAATATGATCCAGGAAGGGAATTTTCTGGGACACCAGCCTTGGGCGTTGCCTTCTAGGTAGTCTCAAGTTCAAGGTTTCCAATTGTGAGAGTTTAGAGGTCAGACTTTCTAGACAGAGAGAGGGATTTTCTGATTCAACATGCTTCTGGGAGAAGGAAGGTCATCTACGTGGGTCCTGCAACTGGATGAACAGTAAGTGAAGCCTATGACATGAAGAAGCAAGAGATACGGACTTTCCCTCCCTCTCTTTCCCCAATGCTTGTATTTTATATGATCAATTATTTGAGACATGCCCAACGGACTGGAAGACATGTTTCTCGTCCCCTTGTTCAGCAGCATCAAAATCAACCTCTTTTCAGGGAGGGTCTATGACTTCTTGGAAGCTTCATGGGTTTCCTTTGTTCTGAGCTTCTGTGAATCATTTGCATTTTCTGTGGATTGAAATAAAGGTTACCCTACTTGAAATGGGGTTTAAAACTTTATAGCTTTTATTTTTAATTTAATTCTTATTTTTTATATTTATAATAAACATCATATTTATTTTTTATTTTATTATTTTTATATCACATTCATTTCCAAACATATCTCTCCCAAAGAGTAATCTCACATCAGAAAGAGTAACAAAGACAGATAAAAGAAGTTCATAGAAGACTGAGAACACATGGTTTCATGAATGAGAAAGAACTTATTGCCTGTTTACTCCATGCGGAGCTGCCCATTGTTCCACATCCATCATTTCCCACCTTTGTAAAGGAGGAAGGAAGGAGCATTTTCTCATCTCTCTCTCTCTTTTTTTTTTTTGTAGAAAAGGCACCAAGCAAGGGGGCAAGCAACAAGCATTTAGGAAGCTCTTAGAAGGTGCCATCTTGGTCATCACAACTGCATAGCCTTCAGCTTCTATTTATTTTGCCGTTATCCTCATTTTCATTGCTATCATTACTGTGTATATTGTTTTCCTGGTTCTGCTCACTTCACTTTTGGTCAGTTCATACAATTCTTCCCATACTTTTCCAGAGTTCCTTATATTTGTTGCTTCTCATGGTTCAGTAGTAGTCTGCTGGATTCAAGAATTACAATTTGTTTAGTCATTCTCCACTCGTTGGGTATCTACTCTGTTCCAATTCTTTGTGACTACAAACAAATTTGGTGTAGTCATCATGCCTTTGACTTCCTTGGGAACCAAAGCCCAGTGGTGGGATCTCTGTAAAAGGATATGGAAATGTCAATGACCTTTTTAAAAGCCCGATACCGTAGTGGCTTGGGGACCACTCACAGCTCCACCAACATTTCCCCACAGCCCTTCTATGTGGATGATGCAATGCTTCTTTGTTTCTGTCTTTCTTGCTAATTTTCTGGCAATGAGATGAAGCCTTCCAGTTGTGTTGCTTCACATTTCTCGTTAGTAGGGATTTGAAATAGTCCTTCATGTGACTGATAATGGTTGTTTAGTTCTCTAGAGAGCTTGGATGGCTGACTCTTATCGGAGACATTTGATGCAATCTCTTTTTTCCTTTTCTTTTTTGTAATGGTCAACTTCCCTTCATTCCCTAGAGTTGCATTAATGTTGTTTGTGTCAAATCTTTTCCATTTCATGTCATTGAAATAATTTAGTTCATCTTTGTGACGTGCCTCTGGCTCTTATTTCTTTTGGAATTCTCTCTCAGCAATAGCTGTGAAATTTCAGTGATCTGGTCCCTGGGCATGTAGGGAGCTCAGCAGAGAGCATGCCTAGACCTGAGTTCAAATCTGGCCTCAGATGCTTCCTAGTCATGTGACCCTAGACAAGTCAGTGAACCTTTGTCTGTTTTGATTTATTCAATTGTTTAAGGGGGGTAATAATGGCACCTGCTTCCCAGGATTGTTGCCAGGATGAAAGGGGATACGATTTGTAATGTGCTTAGCAGACCAAAAAGCACTAACGAAATGCTAGCTGTTGCTGTTTCCTTCTTTACGGTATGATCATCACAATGGCACAGTATCATCACGATCCACTGAAGCAATAGATTGGAAGATGCTACCAAACTACTTTCCAGCTTTCCCAGGAACTGATGAGCTAGAAAGTTCTCGACTCCAAGTATCGGCTGTTTGGGTTCAGATTCTTCCTTCTTTAGGCTGATCCCCCAATTGACGTTTCTAATGTTTATCCTAAACCAAATCGTCTTGAGAATGACTACTTTGGAGCATAATCTGAAATCCGGAAGTACTATTCCCATTGAGCCCCCATTCTCTCCTTTCAGACCTCAGAGCGTTTGTTGCTCGCTTTCTTGGGGAGGGGAAAGGAAAGAAGGAAACTTAGCTGTATGGACAGAGCTGGTGTGACAATTGCTTTTTCTTAGATAAGTTCATTGATTTATTTGTTTATTCGTTCATTCATATGCTTATTCATTCATTCATTCATTCACTTACTTATTTGTTTATTTAATTTATTTTTTAACCCCTTATCTTCTGTTGTAGCATCAATACTGTGTATTGGTCCCAAGATAGGAGAGTGGTAAGGGCTAGGCAATGGGGGTTAAGTGACTTGCCCAGGGTCATACAGTTTGAAAGTATTTGAGGTCCGATTTGAACCCAAGACCTCCCTTCTCTAGGCCTGGCTCTCTATCCACTGAGCTACCTAGCTGCCCCTGATAAGCACATTTATTATAATTGATCACATATTCATAACAAATCACTTGTATTATATGATTGTTATGTTACATGTTGTGTTGCTATCTAGAAAAAGTAGCTGAAAACCAATCAGACCTATTTCCATATGATGTATGAGGATACTTTTGGCATTTCTCTGAGTGTGAGTAATGGGCTTTACTCCTTAAAGAATGCTTTGTGGTACTCTGGACTTCTCCCCCCCCCCCAGTGGGCCCTGACAATCTGCATGTCTGGAAGGAAGCTCCTTCTCCCCCCTTAGAGTCTAGGGGGTGGCCCTGAAGGTGTGGGGTGCCCTGGAGTACCATGGGGGGCTCAGGAGCATCCATCCCCCAATGCACGTCTTCCCATGATCCTCAGGGATTATTAGCGGCTGGTCAGCCGGCCTTCCTTAGCTTTTGACAATGAGTCTTAGTTGATCCCCAAAGCCTGGGCCACACTCTCCCCCAGTCTATCCAGAGTGCAGGAGAGATGGGCTTTGCCTTGAGTGGCGCAGTGATGTGGCAGCGAGGTCACAGCTCACACAGAGTCCCCTGCAGCCAGGATGCTTCTCTTCTGCTGGGCTCCTTCCCTCACCATATCTAGTCTTCATTTCTAAAGAAGCCCAATGATGACCCAGGCCATGCCTTGACTTGCGCATGAATTGGGTTTAAGGACGATGGTTACACAGAGTCATTGGCTTCACTCTCTCTTCCAGTCAGCAAAGTCGGGGGACAGGACAAGCCAAGAGGAAGGCTGCTGGTGGCCCAGGAAGCAGTGGATGACCTCGGCTTCTCTGCCATCCGTCCAAGCTCTAAGGGCCCCCCAGCACGTGCTTGGGCTCCTTTGGAACCAATCATTTCCATCCACCCATCCTGCCAGTGGAAGTCTTCCCATGAATGGGGTAGATACCCTCCTGCTCACTGATGGGTGGGAGGCCAGTTGGTTATCTTCAACCGGATTTAGCCAGGCTGCCAGGTGTGCCACAGCTTCTTGGAGCCCCAGACGGGAGTTGACTGCAAGGTGGACCCCCAAGGAGAAAGAGAAGCCCTAAAAAGACTTGGCAAACTGTGATAATTAAAATGTTTGGGAGCAAGGGAAATATATAACAATTATGATCGCTGAAATATGTTTTCTACTGTGTCTTGGTTTTATATAAATATAAGATGGTCGCCAGGGAATATATTCCCAATTTATGAATATGCCCAAGCCAACTGGGTTTTATAGAGAAATTTAATTTATAATACACTGATTAATCAATAGAAAAAGAGAGAAAGTAAGAAAGGAATAAGAATGAATAAATCAGTCAGTTGGTTTTATCACTCACCCAAGATCTCTCCAGGTAAGGCTTCTCATGCCAACCTCAGGCTCCACCTTCAAGAGAGCCTCCTTTCAAGAAATGTTCCAGAGAATTCTCCTCCTGACTCCTCCTGAGTTCTCCTTCCACAGCCTCCTTCAAGACCTCTCCAGGAGCTCTCCCCCCTAGGACCTCAGACCCCGCTATCTTTAAGCACACAATCTAAGTCCCCTCCCCTCAGTTCTCACATCTACCAATCACTGTCCATGTCTCCCCTGTGCCAATGGTGGCTCTGGCTTAACCCAGGACCGCCCAGAGGTCTGTGGCTTTGCACATGTCTGTTGAAGGTCATATTCTAAAATAATTAAATCTTGATCCTTGCTGCAGCCCTTCCTAAATCCTTTCACTCTGAGTAGGGTGGAGATTGTAGTTTCCAAGACCTGGTTCTGTCATTCCAAGTATCTCTATTGTATCAATTCTAAAATCAATCATGACTCAAAGAACTTCCTGTTCTATGCTTAAGCATAGGTCAAAGCCCTTTCCATTGTTTAGCAAAAGGTTTCTGTCCTAAAGTAGTCTCAAGTAGGGAGGAGAAAGACCCTCCCATGCCAAGGGTTTTCACATTCCAATAGAGTTCTTACTATCAGTAGGAAATTTTTTCCAAGTATGAAATTTCCCAATGGTGAAATTTCCAACATTCATAAGTCTAAGGAATTTTAAGGTTTACAAAACTCACTGGAGGGGCTCCTTTTCTCTGCCCCCCTCACCCTGCCCCTCACTGCTGGTCTCTGAGGCAGATGCTAATGCTAACCACTGTTTTCCTGGGGGCAGGTCTAGAGTGCTGATGGGAAGCTGGCAATTCTTCCCAGCCTTTGAAGCTTTCATGTCCCTGTGGTGGGTGAGCAGCAGGGATTGGGAGGAGGACCCTGGGCCAAAGGCAGCAGATAGGAGGGGTTCCTTTTCAGGGGCCTCGTGGGAAGGCTTCCGTCCTAACCTAATCTCTCTTTGGGTCCCAAACGCGCTTGCTCTTTTCCAAATAATGTAACAAGTCAGAGCAAACATCTTTGATTGATCTGAGCAATGTGCTCTCCTGCCCAAGGTACCATATTATCACGTGCTGTCAGTGGGCTAGGGTGACTGGTTGACTCAATAGTCCTACCTCTTAGGATGATGTAGGTTTTGGATCCCAGGTATTGCATGCATGCAAAATGCATTATTGCTAATTATAGGAGCAAAGAACCTTGCTATCCTCCACTGGGGAAACCTAGTGTAATAGGGAGGGTTTAGTAAGGGATAAATAAGGGTTCAAAACTAAATAGATATATAAAAATCTACAGGTTTATTTATCTAGAGGGTAAAAGGAAAAAGGGAATTAGGGAATGACTAATAATAACCCAAACAGAGATTAAAAGCCTTATACCTATTATAATTGTTCTAAACTAAATTCTTAGTCATTAAGGTGAGAGGTTTTGGTAGGAACCAGGCCAGGGCCAAAGAATCTCACAACACAGGAGTCAGTCCTCTTTGATTCAAGCAGTAATCCCAGAAAGTAAGTCACCAGCATTGTTGAAATCCACTTCTCTGAAACAGCAGCAGCAGCAGCAGCAGCAGCAGCAGCAGCAGCAGCAGCAGCAGCAAGGACAGGCAGAATATCAAGAAAGCCAAAGAAGAGGGAACCACTGGCTCTCTGGGTCCACCCCAGAGATACCAGACAGTAACCCTATGGGCTTTCCTGACTGCTAGAGAAAAGCAGCAACTGCCTGTGTGTTTCAGTTCCCCAGTTTCTGAGAGTTCTGTGTGGAATGTTGTTTTGCAGGATCTCTTGCTGTCTTCTGGCTCCTGTTAAAATCTCTTACTACACTAGACAGGAACCTAGGGGCATCTAGGTGACACAGTGAATAGAGTTCCAGGCTTAGAGTTAGAAAGACTCATATTCTGAAGTTCAAATCTGGCCACAGACAACTCTAGCTGTGTAACCTGGGCAGGTCACTTGACTCTGTTTGCCTCAGTTTCCTCATCTGTAAAATGAGCTGGAGAAGAAAATGTCAAGAAAACCCCAAATGGGGTCACAAAGAGTTAGACCTAACTGAAAAACAATTGAACAATAACAAAACATGAACCAAATCTCAACTGGAGTAAATAAACCCTAGGGGCAGGGAGGGGCATGACAATCCAAAGAGCTAATAAGACCAATATTTACTGGATCCAATCTGTGTGACATCAGATCTTTGGAGGGCCTTGTTGCATTTGAAGCTAGAGGATTAAGCTTCAATTCATGACTCTTCCACTTACTGCCTGAATGACCTTGGGCAAGTCACTTGCCACCCATCTCTGGACCTTTGGGTCTTTATAAAAGTAGGGAATTAGAAGACTCTCAATATTCCTTCCAACTTTAAGTCTTTCATCCCATCATTCCAAGGCAGAGACCACAGAGAGTAGTAGGTATAACAAGGACAGATGAACAATGGCGAGGAAACCCTGGATGACATATCCCATCAATGACAGTAACTAGGAAGAGGGATGGCCTTAATCTTCTCAACTTCAGAACTACCCAGAGTATAGGTAACAAAGTGAGAATCTTGCTATATTATTTGGAGGAAGGCATAGAAAGCTTCCACACCGTGCTGTCCAATCCAGAAGCAATAGCTGACATGTTGGATGACAGGGTTGCGATCTAGAGGGACCTTGGCCAGCTAGTGCATTGGGCTGAGTCCAGAAAGCTGAATTTCAGGGTGATGGGTTCAAAGCATCAATGCCACAAGTGCAGGATGGATGAGGCATGGCTGGGCAGTGGTAAAAACTTATTCTTTTCAATGAATTCTGTCCCTGGGTTGCTCTTTATTGTCTGACCAGGCGTTAACACTTGGCTGGAACTGAGCAGTGAATAGGCATCTGCCATTTTGGCGAGACAGTGAATCCACAGCTGTAGCATCCTCCCAGCTATCACAGAGCTCGTCATTTTTTTCTTTATGAAAAAGGCCATCAAGCATTTTAAGCACGACTCTCTCCTTGGACAGTGTTGGGTTTCCCCAGTTCTTTACATTGCAGACATTAAAAAACTCCCTCGTAATTGAAATGGCTCTTATGGAAAAAGCGGAGGAGAGCGGTTTCTGTCATAAAATGTTATGTTGTTTACCCAAATGGTAGCTGCCCCCATAAAATCCCATTGATTTCCCAGTGGGGTCCTGATGGGACATTGGCTATGCTAGACATCACACGATTCCTCGCTTGGGAGGGACCACGGCAGATCTCCCTGATTTGCCTTCCCAGTCAGGGGCACTAGAAAAGCCCTTCTGGCCCAGATCAGGACACTCCCAGGATGGAGAGCTGGCTGAGTTTAGTGCCTTTCCTTGAGAGAGGGGGAGAATCACAGCATCGTCAGTGTAGTCAGAAGAGTTCTTGAAAGCCATCGGTCCGATCTCCCCCTTTTAGAGATGAGGAAGCTGGCGCCCCAGGAGCTTAGGTCACTCCCACCGGGGCGAGCTGGGCTCTTCTGGACCATCCCTAGCTCGTCAGTTCCTCTGGACACAAACACCCCAAAGGATGATTCTTCCAAGTCAGAGCTGCCAGGTCCTTGGGGTCGAAGCAACACACTGTGCCCCACCTCTACAATGGGTGACTCATGTGAAGAGCCACTGGCACCCAAGGGGCTGGGATTGGAATGGGGCTGTGTAGTCAGGACAACAATGAGTGGTGGTAGGGGGATTTAATGCCCCCAAAGGCAAAAAGAAAGAGCTCTTTCTTGTGCTCTTTGTTATTCAAGAAAGAAGGTGAGGATGGGTGTTGGAACAGGTTACTGGCAGTTCACCTCTGGGCTCTGCCAACAAAGGAGCTGACTAGAACGACTCTCCTTGCAGGCTGGGGCCACCTTGGGGAGTGCCACGTTCAGCAAAGCTCATCTCAATAGCCCAGCCATTTACCTGGAGGTTTGGGGGACGCCATGGCTTCTCTCCCTCTGTGGGAATAACAATGGACTCTTTCACAACATGGCCCCTACACGTGGGTGGAGGAATCCACTCTCTGGCTGGGACACAATGCCGTTATATAAAGAACACCCCAGGAGGGCTTGTGGGTTTCTGCCCCCCTTTGCTATTGTCTTTTCGGAGCAGGAGAATGAGGAGGATGGGTCAATGGGTGGCTTTTGTCTTAGGGCCTTAGCTAGCGACTTCTGACACAGCTTGTTGGCACAACATGGAGGGAGGCAGAGAGGAGGAGACGGCTGGCTCTCCACTGACCCTGCTTCTTAGTCCCATGGAACTGGGCTCCCGGCGTCTTGGGGATCCTGGGGGCTGGTAGCCAGGAGCCAGCTCTCACCGCGCCCAACGAAGCCTTCCTGACCACTGATCTGAAGCTGTGTCTTCGCTGCTTCTGACCCAAGCTCCCAGTTCTGCCCTCTGAGCAAAGCAGAAGAAGCGAACGCTGCCTCCTCCTCCTGGAATCCCTTTGTATCCCTGAAGAGAGCTCTCCTGCTCCCTCTTCTCTTCTCCATGTTCAACCTGCCCGCTGTTTTCAAGTGAACTCTGTAGGTCAAGGACTCAGGCCCGTGCCCCTCCGGCTGCCCTCCTCTTCCCTAAAATATGGCGTCCAGAGCTGACCACAATGTTCCAGAGGAGGCCTAAGCAGGGCAGAAGCCTCGGGGTTATGGCGTCCATCATTCTGGAAGCTAAGGCAATGAAAGGTTCCATTCATTGCCATGGCCGCCATCTTGGCCAACTTACATTCGAAAGCCCCCAGCTCTCCTGCAGGAGCTCTGCTCTCCCACCACACCTTCTTCATCTTGTGCTGGCGAAGTGGGATTGTTGAAGGCAAGGGCGGGACGGACATTTCTCCCGCTGACTTTCATCTTGGTAGATTCACGCCAAAGCTCGAGCCTGCCAAGATCTTCTTCCTTTGGCTCTCTCTCCCAGTTTGGTGGCCCGAAGTCTGTAAGTCTGATGGACGAGCCATCGGTACCTTTATCCAAATCCGAGTCAAGCACACATCCCTGGAGACCTCCTGCCACATTGACATTGGACCATGAACAAGCTGATCTTTGAGACCAGCTAGTCAGGATTGTATTCCCATTCTCGTACAGAAGAGAGCTATTCTCTCTCCTCTGTATGAGGATGGCAGAAGTTTCTTCATTACCTATGGTAGTAGCTAGGTGGAGCTTGGAATCAGGAAGATCCGGCTTCAAATCCACCCTCAGACACCTTTTTAGCTATATGGCCTTGGGCAGGCTTATTCACCTCTGCCTGCTTAAGTTTCCCTCAGCTACAAAACGAGGATGATAATAGCCTCTACCTCCCAGAGCTGTTGTGAGAATAACATGAGAGAATATTTGTAAAGTGCTCTGCAAACCTGAAAGTACTATATACAAACTAGTTATTATTATTATTGGTATTAGTTTTGTTATCAAAAGTTTTGTTGAAATCTAGGTAGAATATATCCACAACGCATTTCCCTTCCTACTGGCTTAGTAGTCCTGCTCAAATCAAGGAAAGGAGGTTAGTGTGGCATGACTCAATCTTCATGATTAATTCTTTGGCTCTTTGGAATCACATCTCCCATTTCTAGCTGGTTGATACCCATCTTTTTAATGATTCCCTCCCCCCACCCCCATGTTTTATTTACCCTTCATGCCAGTCTCAGCTATTCAGTATTTTAAGGGTTGTCCTAGATTAGAACTTTTTAATTCTAGGATCTATCGAGGTTTGGTTTTCTAAGAGCTCTAAAGGCTGCAAAATTCTAGAGTGCTCTTGCTGGTGCCACACAAAGAAGGGGATGGCCCTTCAGACCTTTTAGTCTGGATGCAGGAGTCGGGGAATTAAAGAGTTCTAGGAGCACCAGGGGCGGGGGGTCCCATCCATACCTAGATAAGCTCAACCCTGGTGATAGTGACGTATGCAGTGGGATGGAGGGAATGTCCCAACAGATAGGGGGCAGGAAGGGCCACTCAATGGGGGGAGACAGCAGGAACATAGAAATTGGGGTGGGAGCCTTTGAGCTTGAACCCCAGCCCTGTCCCTTTCCATGTCTGGCCTCACTTTCCTCCTCTGTAAAATGAGAGGGTTGGGTTTGATAGTTACAGTCCACTACGAGGCTAAGAACGAATAACTCAAAGTCAGGGAAGTGGGAGAAGGAGGATGACAAGCTCGTTTTCATCTCTCACCAATTCAGAGTAAAAAACAACAGGTTCCAGTCAGTGTGCATGTATGTACGTGTACACATGCACACACATAGTTGTACATATACACACGTGCACTTACATGTTTAAT
>NC_077227.1:756801463-756813963 GCF_027887165.1 Monodelphis domestica | reverse complement strand
AATCTTGGCAGCAGTGATTTCCATTTCGATCCCTTCGGTGTCCATAATCTTTCTGGAATCAGAAACAGATGCCTTGAGATCACTGGACAGCTCCCCCTGCGCACATTCTTCAAATGCATCAGCAAGGGTTACTGTTGCGGTGGAGACCACAACAGGCGTGCTGGAGGCGGGGAGGCTGCCCACTCCCTGCCCTGCTGTCCTCCCACCATCCAGACTCACAGCAGGACGGGGAGGAGAAGGGAGGCAGGAGGGCCCAAGAGATGCCGCGGGGTGCACGTGGCCTCCCGCCTGTCCTGGGCTATTGGGCGCTGGGGAGTGGGTCACGAATGGCAGCCGTCGCTGGGCATCCGGGGGAAGGAGGAGGCACCGGACTGTCCACCTGGCCCTGCAGCTCTGGCAGAGCCTGAGAAGTTGTCTGGGCTCCCAGACCCGAGAGCTCACAGGAAGTGGAAGCCGGTGGACCCAACCCTCTTGTTTTACACATGAGGGAAACTGAGGCCAGAAAGGTATTCCAGGACCAAGGCTGGAGGAGACCTTTGAGGCTGCTGATTTCCCTCCTTAGAGAAGACTGAAATGCTGCCATTCAGAATAGCCACGAGACTCTCCTGCTTATCAGCTGCCTCTGCAGGATGACCCCCCCCCAGGCTGTCTGGGGGGGTCACAGGAAGGAAGACAGTCTGGCTGCCTCCCCTTCCCGAGCAGCTTGGCCCATAGGCAGGTCTGCGGCCCTGTATGGGCTGTACATAATAAAGTGAGGGGCGGGCTGGAGGGGGGGAGCGGAGCAGGCGGGCGGAGGAGAGGAAGGGACTGGCGAGCCAGGCAGCGCGTGCTCAGGTGACTTAGAGGCATGGTTGTCTGCCCTTTCTAACAGGCTTCATGGAATATATATCTGGGTAGAAATATTCCAGTTCCTACCGTCTGGGACTCCAAACTTTAAGAAATGGACATTAAAATCGTTTTTACATGTAAATAAAACACTGAAAAAGAGAAGAAACTAAGAATAAAAAAGAATAAGGCCTCGTCCCGAGTTCAGGGAGGGCAGGAGGGAGGAGAGGAAGGCACAGATGGTTTTCTCTGACTCACTGGCCTGAAGTCGATCAATGGGTCTGAGGCAAGAAGACCTGAATTCAAATTCAGCTTCAGACACTGACTTTATCACTTTGGGCAACTCACTTAGCCTCTGCTTGCCTCAGTGTCCTCCACTGTAAAATAGCACCTGTCTCTTAGGGTGGTTGAAGATCAAGTGAGAACATATTTGTCAAAATGCTTCGCACAGTGCCTGGCACACAGTAGGTATTTGGTCAAAGCTTGTCTTCTGCCTTCCTTCCTTTGACCCGCGAAGCCTCTCTCGTGCCCTCTCCATCTCTGCCTGGCCTCTGCCCTTGGCCCTGGCTGGCACCAGCCTGAGGATGATACTCTCGGTCTCTCCTTTCTCAGGATAACCTCCAACCAGCTGCCTTTGGCGTCCTCCATCAGTGCAGGGCCAGTGTGTGTTGGAGGCTCCTCTCCTGGAGGAAGAGGCGGGGGGGGGGGGGGGGTCCTCAGAGACTTGCTCCGCTGAGGGAGAGCTCTAGTGCAGGGACGGAGTCTTTCTTCTCCCGTGTTTTCACTCTAGAAACCAGAAGTGGGACGTGACTCGGGAGCAGAACTAGGAGGGGGGTTAGAAGAGAGAACAGAGACTATCCAAAAGGAGGAAGACCTTAGAACATGGAACGTCAGAGGCGAGAAGGACCCTAGAGCACAGGGTAGGGTTGATTCGGGTTAGGGGGACCCTAAAGCTTAGAACAGAGGATGGGGTGCCTCAGAGGGACCTGAGAGCACAGAACGTTAGAGTGGGCAGGAAGCAATACCTGGAACATTTGCTTGTCCGAGCTGAGACACCTCAGACATCAACATATTCTGAGCTCCAAAGAGCTTTGGACCCAATTGGTTTGGGAAATCCCACTTCAGTTGACTTCTACACTCACTGTATGATTTCTTTGGGCCTGTCTTACCCAAGGGAATGGCTTCTGGAGAATTGGGGAGGGGCAGACACAGAGCTTCCCTCTCACCGTACCCCCATCCGTCTTGTGGGGCCTGAATGATTCACATTCACGGATACTCATCTCGCCGGGGTTTGTCCTCCCCTTCCCCCTGAGACACTGTGGGGCATCACCACTGAGTCCTGCCTTCCTTCCTACTATCTGGGTCACTCGGGGCAAGTTAATGGTCCTCTTGTCCATCTTTCTGATTTGAGGGGAAGGAAATGGGGCAAACATAGCCCGGGTGGCCTAGAGGGTTACGGCATCAGGACTCCACAGCCAGACCTTCTAACTCCAAGCGGAGAAATCTGCCCCTGCCCTTGCGGCTCCCTCTCCCGCCTGGACGGTCAGATCATTCATGGGCACTGGCCGACCTGCAGGACCTGGTCCTGATGCTGACTCCCTGGAAGGGAGAGTAAAAAGAGCAGGGCTGTGGGCTCCCTGCCCTCGCTGAACTTTAATCTAATTGAGAGGATCCCCAGCCTTCACCACCATGGATTATACCAATATGAAATGAAGACTGCGTGACACCAAGCAGAACGGGGTGGTGGGACATTAGATAAGTATGTCTTTGGCTGAGTCCTGACTCCACCACTGAACCGGCTCTCTGGTTCGCTTTCTGCATCCATGCCTCTCTTTCTTTGTCTCTGCCTCTGTCTGTCTGCCTGTCTCTTGTTCCTGCCCCCAGCTCCAACATGTTTGTTTGGGCCAACGGTGTTCACGCTCTGTCACTCTGGGACCGCGAGTCCCCAATTCTGAATCCGCGCTGTCATACCAAGACGCTCCGAGGTCTCACAAAGGTGTTCCTTTCTGAGTTACAGACTGAAGCCCCTCCTCATCTCCCACCTTCTGGCCCCATCCTCCTCCAGACTCCCCGATAGTTTGTCAGGCCCTGTCTGAGTCTGGGCACTCTTGGCCCACAGTCACTGCTGGGTCACCCGAGGTGAGAGCCAGGAGGGACAAACGAAAGGAGGAGTACCTCGGTGCCCAGGGAGCGTTCTCCCCCAGGTATCTTAACCCTGAATTCTTGATTTGGGAGAGCTTATGGAGTGGCGAGGCCCTTGGACAAAGAAGAGAAGAGACGGGAGAACATCCGGCTCTCCCAGTCCCCTCCCCGATGCTCCCTCAACTCTAGTTCCTCACGCGGACTGTTTGGGGGCTCAGAAGGGTTACAGTGTTGCCAATCGCACAACTCTGTCGCCGAGATATGAATTGCAGGCGCTACAAATGGCCGCCTCTGACCACTGGCCTGTGAGGAAAGCATCTCTTTCTAACAGAAGACAGAAAGTGAAATGGATATTGCTGGAGCGTCTGTCTGAGTTATGGCCCCGTCTGGCTTTGATTTCACCGGCCCCGCCTGTGCCGGCCTGGGGGGCTGTGATCAATTTGGGCCCCAAACGGCCTGGGCCATAAATTGTGCCCCTTCAGAAATCCTTCTGATGATTCGAGGTCCAGGGCTGGAGAGGGCCACGGAACAGAGCGCTGCGCAGCCTTTGAAATGATTTTGACTCCCAAGAAACATCTCTGGAACACAAAAGAAGAAAGCCAGCATCGGGGCTGCTCGCTGGCCTGACTGAGAGCCAGGCCTGGAGCGGGGAGGTTCTGGGTTCAAATCTGACCTCAGGCGTTCCCTGGCTATATAAGTCACTTGGCCTTGGAACCACGACACAGAATTGATTCTAAGAAGGAAGGGTTGGAAAAAACGTGGAAAGGCCGAGTGCCAGGCTCTGGGTCTGGAGTCAGGAAGCCCCCCGACATGTCCTGTGCCCGTCTCTGGCATTCTTGGTGCTACAGCCTGGCTTGGTTGTTCCTGGGGGCCCTGGTGGCTGTGGGCAGGCGGGTCTCCTCGTGGGCCCCCAAGCGCACTCCCCGCTTTGGATGGATGATTATTAGTGACAACGTTCATTGGCTTCCATTTAGGGATGAACATCCCGAGGCAGGGGACTTGTAGAGCAGGGATGGCGAACCTCTGGCATGGGTGTCAAAGAGGGCACCCTCCCCCCCTCCCCCCCAGAGAGGCAGAGGGACTCGGGGGAGCTGCTCCCTTCCCCTCTCGTGCCTGATGGCATCTCGTCATGCCACCCACCCCTCTGCCCGGTGGCCCGATGGGAGTGCTTTCTCCCTCCCCTGGGTGGGGTGGGGGGCGCCTGGCACTTGGTGGTGGGGGGGGGCACGGCACTGGTCTGGGGGGTGGGAGGGGCGGCCCAGCACTCTGTCTCTAAGAGGTTCTCCATCCCTGGTCTAGAGTATGCGCGCCAGGATCCCCGATGGCCCGAGCTCAAGCTGCTCTGCCATCCCCAAGGCAGAGAAGGAGCCCAGCAAAGGTCACATGCAAGGCTGGAGATGGCGCTGGGATCGGGGCTCCATGGAGCAGGCACCCTTCTAATCTCTTGTGAAGTCGAAAATCACTTAACGACTTTTGGCCTCAGTTTCCTCCTTTGTAAAATGAGAGGATTGAAGGGGCCCGGGGCTCCTTCCAGTTCTACACCTCCTTTCCCCATGGCCACGGGTGAGGGGTCGGGCATCTGTGCCAGGGGCACGAAGGAGCCCACTCTCCTTTGGGGAGCCCACCTGGGGGAAGGTCGGGGGGCCGTGGAAGGGACGTGTTTGGGTCAGAAGGTGGAGCCCATGGAGGGATGCTCTTCCTCTCCTGGACCGCTAACGGCTGGGGGAGCAGGAGGAGCCGTTTCCTCGTGGCCGTGTCCTGCTTCAGGAGGACCTGCGCCGGCCACGTGGGGGTCTTCTTGGCTGAGCGCCGGCGCCTGGATTCCGCGGGGAGTCCTAGGAGAGGCGCTGCGGTAAGGAGAGAGGCCGCGGGGCTTTCTCCTGGTCAGCCCTTGGGGCTCCCGGCATCGGGCACCCGGCCTCTGGGCTTCCCAGCTTCGAGGCTTCCCAGATGGACAAGCAGGGACGACCTCAGGAGTGACTTCCGACACCTAGTCCAGGGATGGCTGAGCCGAGGACCCTCCCTCCAGGAGTCCCGCCGCTTTGGGACGTGGTGGGGCCGGTGCCATGGAGGATCTGAGCTAAGGCCCAGCCCAGCTCCCCAAGGCCCGAGACTTGCCAGGGGACCGCAGACCCCTGAGGTCTCGGGGGGCCCTTCATGCCAGCATCCCTTTATAAAAGCTAACTGACCCCAGGTGGATCAATGGAAGTGGATGGTGGTCACTGACACCTAGCTGTGAGCTCTATCTGCTTCTCTGTGTATGTGCCTCCTCGTGCCTAGCTTCTCCCTCTCTCCCCTCCTCTTCTGCCCCCCAACAATACCAAGTCCTTACCTGAAAATGTGGCCGCCATGATTCTTTCTTACTTGGCCTCCCTCTTCCCTCTTATCCCAGCCACATTCATTTATTTCTGCGGAAGCTGTTCAACGTCATGCCAGGAGACGGTCCCCTTTGCCTTTTGGGGCGCCCCATCCTTTGCCTGGTGAAGAGTGCCTCTCCTCCCTCGAGCTCCGAAGGGTCTGGGATGGATTTTCGCCCCCATTTTTAATCACATGATCTTTAAGGTTCTGGACCCCAATCCAGCTGAAATGTAGTGTGGA
Organism: Monodelphis domestica; assembly: GCF_027887165.1. Taxonomy (NCBI): domain Eukaryota; kingdom Metazoa; phylum Chordata; class Mammalia; order Didelphimorphia; family Didelphidae; genus Monodelphis; species Monodelphis domestica. The sequence goes on along the minus strand of NC_077227.1, from coordinate 756,808,398 downwards.
GTGTGGTGTGAGGAGCTGGTCTCAGCCTGATTTCCACCAGGCTCCTTCCCAGTTTTCCCAGCAGTGCTTATCAAGTAGGGAATTTTCCCATAAGGAACTGCCTCGGGATTCTCAGCTGCTGGGCTATGGGTTCCATCGCAGGGTCCAACTTTCTTGCACCGCCTGTTCCCGTCCACGTGACAGCCTTGTACGATGGCCAAAGAGGAGCCATCCTATGGAGGGGCCCCATTACAGTCATTTTAATGGCGTCCTCCGTCTAGGGAAAGCCGGGAGAAAGGAGCTGCCTTCCAGGGAAAAGATGCCTCTCCTTAGAGCGGGGCCAGAATGGAGGGGGAGGAATTGGCTCCAGCCAACCTCCTCAGGCCACAGGACACGCTGTTCCCCAGAACATTTGGTTCTTTCTCTCCCCAGCGCACACGATGGGCATTTCTGGAGGGACTGCCAGGAAGAGAATCTCAGGCGAGGCGCCAACACTGACTCCCGAAGGTCAGGCCTCCTTCAGTCTCCAAACACTTCATCCCCTGGGTGGAGCAGGGAGGGTTTCAAGGGTTACAGATCCGGACCCGATAGAAGGGAAGGACTTTCTAATAAATGGGAAGTTAGGTGACTCAGTGGGCAGAGAAGTTGGCCTAGAGTCAGGAAGATGTGAGTTCAAATCCAGACCCAGAGTCTTGCTATTTCTGTCGCTTCATCTCTATAAAATCGGGGCTAATCACCGCACCCACCTCCCAGGCCAGAGCTGTTGAGAGGATAGAATGAGATAATAACTGCCAAGCCCTTGGCATCGTGCCTGGCACGTAGTCACTTCTATGGAAACAGCAGCCATTTTAGAATGGAGCTGTCCGAATGTGGACTGGGGGGCCTTGGGAGCCCGCGGCGTCCCACCCTTCGGAGGTCCGCAGGCAAACGCTGACTGACCACTTGCTGGATGGGTCCGAGAAGGGATCCTTTGTTGGCTGCGGGTTGGACTAAATGGCTGCTGAGGGTCCTTTCAATAAAGGGATCCTGTGATTCCCTGCCAACCAGAGGACGAGGCAGCCAAAGGCAACACTGCTTCGGACCATAAAGTTTGGGGTAAAATTTTACAGAGAAAGATGGTGGGAGATTATGAGCAGTATGGCCTCGTAAAGCTGTGAGAAGCAATGGAGGGGAAAACGTGCTTCAGGAGAGCTTGGCGGGGGCCCCAGCTGAGCAGTCATCCCAAGGACAGCGAAGGGTCCAACCCGAGGGCCCCGACACCCCCCGGGCGCACAGCTCGGGACGCGTTCTTCACCGGCGAAGACAACGGAGCCGCCCCAGTTGGCCCAGGACAGGCTGTGAAGCTCAGGTGGCTGGAGCCAGAGTCCACGAAGGACGGACGCAGGAGGTGACGCAGCTGGGTGGGAGATGAGAGGCAGAAGCTCGAGGAAACGGAGGAAGGAAAGGCTCCCCGACCCAGGGAACGTCCTGGGCCTCCTCAACACCCAAAGGACAAAGTCCCCCGTGACTGCTGAGCCTTGTGCCTGCCTTCCTCTGTCCTTGGACGTCTTTCCAAAGTGGGGAGGCTCCGTAGAGCTCTGGTGAGTCAGGGGTGGCGAATCCCCCAGCAGGCGGACCAATTTAGGCATTCGAGGTGCCAGCGTACTCGATGGGCAGGCCAGTCTGCTACCAGGAAAGCTCCCTTCCAGGCTTCTGCCAGAATCGCCCGGGAGTTTTGGAAAGCTCTGCTGGGAACGCCAGCTTTCCCGGCTGCCACACCGGAGTCGGCTTCACAATGGCCCAATCCTAGGACGCTGGTGCTGGACTGGCGGAGCCAAGCAGGACAGATGGGTGGCAGCCTGCTTGCTTTAATGGTCCCAGAAGCCAGGAGGCTGGCGAACACTGCGGCATGCTTACGGGAGGGCATGGACAAGAGTCCACCGGGATGGCCCCAGCGGGGTGGGTTTTAATGGCATCAAGGTGGGAAATTTCAAGCTGATGAGATCACTGAGCTTTTGGAGTACGTCCAGCACTGAGCAGAGGGGCCTGGCACACGGAGGGGTGCGTGTGTGCGTGTGAGTGTGTGTGTGCGTGCGTGTGTGTGTGTAAGAGAGTGTGAGTGCATGTGTAAGCATGTACGTGTGTGTGCAAGAGAGTGTGAGTGTATGTGTAAGCATGTGCATGTGTGAGAGTGTGAGTATATGTGTAAGCATGTGCATGTGTGTGTGCAAGAGAGAGTGTGAGTGTATGTGTAAGCGTGTGTGCAAGAGAGAGTGTATGTGTAAGCATGTGTGTGTGCAAGAGAGAGTGTGAGTGTATGTGTAAGCATATGCATGTGTGTGCAAGAGAGAGTGTGAGTGTATGTGTAAGCATATGCATGTGTGTGCAAGAGAGAGTGTGAATATATGTGTAAGCATGTACGTGTGTGTGCAAGAGAGAGTGAGTGTATGTGTAAGCATGTGTGTGTAAGAGTGTTAGTGTATGTGTAAGCATGTGCACGTGTGTGCAAGAGAGAGTGAGTGTATGTGTAAGCATGTGTGTGTGTGCAAGAGAGAGAGAGAGAGAGAGAGAGAGAGAGAGAGAGAGAGAGAGAGAGAGAGAGAGAGAGAGAGAGAGAGAGAGAGAGCGAGAGCACACTTGTGAATCCGTGAACAAAGGGATGAATGAAGCCTGGCCCTCCATGGGGTGGAGGCAGGAGCTAGAGAAAGGCTGTTTTGTCTACAAGAGCCCGAGGGCCCTGCCTTGGCAATTGCCTTGGGAGTGGGAAAAGTGCTGGTGATGAACTTTCCAGGTCCCTCCATCACCTGGGCAAGTTTCCCAGCAGTCTTTGAGGGCCCAGCCCGGAGCACGCGGGCACAGACCCAGGCGGACACGGCCCCAGGGAGGACCTGCTAGTGAGATAAGCATTGTAGCAGATCCCCAAGCACTGCGCAGGACCTCGGGGGCTAATAGGTGGTCTTCCTGAGGGAGGATCATTTGGCTTCATTACTCAGGGCCTGGAGCCAGAATGAGGGGCTCATAAAAAGGCCGAGGCACTGAAGTCGACATTGGCAAACCTGCTTTTAATAAGAGCTAGCACGTGATAGGATAGTGTTTCCAAATTTGCCAAATTCTCCACCCTTATTATCTCATTTGATTTTCCTAACAACCATCTGATGTGTTGTTATTATCCCTGTTTTAGGTTAAATGACTCGCCCAGGGTCACACACCTAGTAAATGTCTCCGATTAGATTTGGACTCAGGTCTGCCTGCCAGGAAGCTGAAAGGGGTGATAGACCAGGCATCTGATAGCCTGAGGACCTCAGGGTTCTGAGAGTTGGGAGAACTTCTGTTAAAGGGTCAACATCACCAGGCAAAGGTAAAGATTTCAAAAGATCTTGGGGTCTCAGTGGACTCCAGGCTCCATACACTCCGCCAATTCCCAGACAGCCTGGATGTGATCTCAGGCTGACATGAAAAGGCTTCCAGGTATACCGAGCTGCTAGCCCCTCTGCATCCTACCTTGGTCAGAATACACGGGTGTGGGGACATGCTCTTCGTTGCTGACATTTGTTTTCCACGTGCTGGTCCTTTCTCTCCTTTCAGCTTCCAGCTTGAAGACAGACCCGCGTCCAAATCTGACCTGAGGCCCTTCCTGGCTGTTTGATTTCATTTGCAGACTCAGTTTCTTTTTCTGCCGATCTGAGATGATAGCAGCACTTCCCTCCCAGGGTTATCAGAAGGATCAAAGGAGAGGCAATTTGGAAAGCCCCTCCAGGGGGGGTCGTCACCCATTTTCTGCCTTCGACGCTCGGGCGATCGGCCTGCTGAAGCCTGTGGATTCCTCCTCAGAGTCACTGTTCTGAATGCCTGCAAAGAAGTCCTCATTTTATTGAAAGAATGGCTGCAATGCTCCCCAAAGCTCGAGGTCCCAGATCTCAGGTTAGGAGCCCCCCTATGAGAACGATGCTGGCCACGCTTATTGGAAGGGCTTCTGGGCCACGGAGGGATCCGAGAAGAAGCCTCCAAGGTCCCTTCCAACTCGGAGATGCTCAGAGTGCCAAGGACTGTGCCAGAGATGAGTCTGTAACCCGACTCTCCTGCCAGAGTTCAGGAATCTTTAAAGGTGCTGCCCTACTATGCTCCTTTGACGGCAAAGCTGATTTTCCTCCCAGTCGGTGACTCTCCGTCTCTTCTCCTCGAGTCCTTCTTATTCCCAACCACGCGGTGGCCTCCTTGGCAAAGATCAGTCTTGGGGCGCAGCGGGGCGAAGCTCAGGGCTCCAACCTTACAGCCAGGCCCATTTTCCAAAGGCTTCCTGGCCGGCCCAGAAACAGTGTTCTCCAAGGGAGACGTGACTGCCGGAATCTCTTGGAGACCACCAAGAAGCACCAGCAGGTCCTCCAGCGTCTGGGCACCCACTTCTCTGGGAGGCTCTTCACTGAACTCGGGCTGGGCTGACAGAACTAGGGAGACGCGAAGAAAGCACCAAGGGAGCCAGGACTCCTGGGGAGGATTTGTCTGCAGGCATTCAGGAAAGCCCCAAGATGAGGCTGCCCTTCTGGATGGAAGGGCTAGAAGGGGTGCACGGGGTGCTCCTGGGATGCTCTGCTCATCAGATCACAGATGAACAGTTGGGAGAGCAAGGCCTGAGGAGTAATGGAGTCCAAACCCTTCATTTTACCCAGAGAGGACAAAGTAACGCAGTTGGGCAGGGACAAACCCTGGATTTGAACCCAGGACCTGGAATACAGAATCTCTGAGGTGGAGGGTGTGTGCCCAAAGGCTCCCCCAGAACTGCATGAGATCCGCTCCCCAACATATCGGCCAGCCTCTACTTGCAGTGAGGGGGAGCCCCTCGCCTTTAGGCAGCCCATTCTCCACCGATTTTCAGGAAGTGCTCCCTCACCCAGTGCCTACATCTGCCTTTTGGCCCCTTCCTGCTTCGTTCTAGTTCTCTCTCCTCTGGCCAGGGGCAGAGCCTTGAGAAGCCTTCCTGTCTCTGGGATTAGATACAAGCTCTCTGTCATCTAGACCCCTGCCTGGGAGAGGGAGTGACATGGGTGGGAGGAGAATCCACAGCCACGGTCTCCCCCACTCAGGATCCGACGTGGAAACAGGGATGAGAGCCAGCTGGCCTCTTTTTAAGAAAAGGGGGGTTTTCCTCCGGAGAAGCCTGCGGGGGAGGCAGGGCAGCTGCCATTCGCCCTTTCCATGCCCAATTCTGCCCCTCTTCTGCTGCCTCCTTCCTCCAAAGAGCCAATGAAGGCTCTCTGACTAAAAGGACAAAACGACCCAAAAACCTGCCACGGAGAAGTAAAGAATGCCTGAAGCTGCCTTTGGATCCTGGCTCCGACACTGAATCCGGCTGTGCCTCAGTAGCCTCATCTCTAAAATGGGGATAATATTAGCAGCTCCGTTCTGGGTTCTTAGAATTCTTGTGGTTCTTTCCTGGGACCTCCAGCTGCCCTCCTTCCCGGAATCCTTTTCTCCTCCCACTTTCCACCGTCACAGGGCCAGAGAAGCGCAGGGTTCAAGCTGGGAGAACCCTCAGAGGTCCTTCAGGCCAAGCTCCTCATTTACCAGGCGAGGAGGAGAATGAGTCCTAGAGAGGATGGTGAGGCGCACAGCCCCGCTCCGGACCCAGGCCTTACAACACGGACGCTTGGGCTCTCTCCGATATCACGCTGGCTCGTCTGACCGCTCTGTGCAAGCCTCCCAACGGCTTTTCCTATTTCCCATCTCTCTTGCCTCTAATCTTTCCTGTACCAGCAACTTGAGTCATCTTCCTAAAGCAGCTGCGACCATGCTACTGCCCTGGTCAGGAACCTTCCCAGACTCCCCGTTCTTACAAAATAGAGCCCCGCCATTTTGGCCTGAAATTCAAGGTGGTCTCCTTGGGCAGGAGAGCAGGAATCTGAGAATCTCGGCTGCATTATTAGCCCATTTTCCTGCCAGGTCAGCTCCCCTTCTCTGGGTCTGGCCCAGGGAACTTCCTTCTCTCTGTCCAGGCCTGGTGGCCACTCGCCTCTCTCCAAACCCCAACTGGGCAAAGTGGGGCAAGCGGAGATCACCTCCACCATCCTCTGTCCCCTGTCCTGCTCGCTCTGACCCCGGATTCTGGGCTCGCTGGAGTTCTGGTCTTCTCCCTTCTCTGGTCTTTCCCGACTCCTGGCATTTTCTTGGCTGCCCCTCCATGGCCCCACGAATAAGCCCGAGTGTGGCAGTCGGGAGATGACATATTGCCTCGGAGCCAGACAAGAGGATCATTACAACAACAAGGTCCCTTCGGGTTAGCGTTTCTAACTGAGCGCGCTTCCTCTTCGGGGACCATCGCAGGGAAGTGTTTCTCCCCTGAAATTGTTCTTGGAGGGTCTCCAAGCCGGTATGTCCATGCTCTGCCCTCGAGGGACCAGGAAGTGGAAGGGTTGCCAAAGGTAACAATGCGGGTGTGCCCATCAGGGCAGAAGGACGCTGTGTTGGAGGAGGCAGGAAGAGCCACGGAATCCCGGGTGTCTGCGGAGCCTTTTTCACCCACTCGCTCGCCTCTACTCTAGGCAGATCCCTGGGCCCAAATCCCCGACCTTCACGGGGCAGCAGTTGCGTGTGGCCTTCCCCATCCTGCTGCCTCCTCCATCGATTGATGGCCTTCTGAAGCGATCGTGCTTGGAACCCAACCCGACCTGATTCAGCCAATATTGGCAGATATCTGCTGTGTCCAAAGACCTGCAGTTGAGGGAGCTTTGGCCCTAGAAAACACTGAAGCTATCCCCTAGAGCCAATGCCACGGGCCATGCCGGACTGCAGACCTCAGTTTCCTCCTCTGTAAATTGGACACACGGGAACATTTGGTGCCACCTCTCCTCCCTTGAAGCGCAGTTTTTGGGTAGAAGCCTAGACTCACACCAGCCGCACAAAGGTCAAATCTCCCCTTCTATGTGTGTTGTGTAGACACGGTTCCAGAAGCAACAGAAATGAATGTGTCTAAATGTGAACTA
>NC_077227.1:756656463-756798963 GCF_027887165.1 Monodelphis domestica | reverse complement strand
TATGGGATGGCTGCCCAGCATTGACACACTACACTGGGGAAATCAGAGCTCCTTTGGAAGTCCATGAAGCCACCCTGCTCCTGGCATAGAGGGGAGCCAGGGAACAGGGGAAGAGACCTGGCCAGGCTCAGATTCAAGACATTTGAGCTCCTGTTGATGGTTTATGTTCACAGCCCTGCAACCCTGATGAAATGATCTGTTTCCTCCTCTTTGAAATGAAGGCGTTGAAACCAGAAGACGTCTCCCTCCATTTTGAATTCTGACCATCTTTGTCTCATGCCAGCCACATCCTTCTAGCTCTGACAGTATCTGGTGTATATCCTCAGGACCTTCCCACCTCTGGCAGTCTATTGGCTAAGCCTAAATGTTCAAAGTTCCTTCCAGTCCTAGCACTCAGCCAATCAATCAATTGATGGACAAATATTTGTTAAATGCATACTATGTGCCAGGCACTGTGCGGGACATGGAGACTACAAATTCAAGAGTAAAAGCATTCCCTTAATGTACTTAAGGAACTCCAAGTTTTGTTGGAAGAGACAACATGTAGAGGCTTGCATAGAATGGTGGGTAAAATGTAAAGATAAAATGTGAAAAAATAAACAGGGTAAATTGTTTTTATGTGTAATTGAGGAAAACATATTTAAAAGCTACAAAAGATAATGAAATATCACATAATTATGTAATATAATATATTATAGGATATGGCAGCTAAAATCAATATTAATCATGCTTCCAGGTTCTTCTAATTTTCCCAGGCACTAACCCTGCCACAAAAGGAAATAAGGGTTAGTGTGGCATGATTGGAGCTTCCTTTTCAGGCATGTTCATATGGCATTCCTTTAATAACAAATTGTTGGATTGGGTACAAAACCAAATCATACTCTCTCATTCTGCTTGACCCTAATGGTTAGAACAAGGAACAATAAGTACATGCAATGTAATGTCAATGAAGGAATGCTGAATTTGGAATATGAACACCAGGATTTATATTTAATTTCTATTGCTCACTTGCTATGTGGTCTTGGGTGACCCCCTTTCCCACTCTGGGCCTCAGAATTAAGAGCATTGGTCAGGACTGTTTCTAATGGTTCCTTTTCCCCTAAATGCTATCTATGACTCTGCAAAGGGGCATTTTTTTGGCTCAAGATGAAGAATACTCTGTCCACCAGAGATATATTATGGGGTGGGGAGGTTAGGGTCTCCTGCTCAGAAACCACTTAGGGACAAAGGCATTTCATCAGTCTAGAGAGATACCAAGGAGGAACTTCCTTTACCAATGGAGGTTGGCACATCCTCTGCCAAGGACAGACAGTGACAATGGTGTGATCTGGGAAGGTCACTTTTCTGAGTCTCATATGTAAGACCAACAAAATGCTGTCTTTAAAATGTACATATTGTTATAAGTTCTATTCTAAGTTTTCTTGCCCTACAGAGAGATATGAGCAATTATGAGTGAGTTCTCTGAGGTAAGACATTATCTCTGGAATGTCCCTACTAGAGGCAAATAGACAAGATGTCTGAAAAATCTTAGTGTGTTTTTAAGCTGTTAAAACATTTTATTTTGAAATATTTTGAGAAAAAATATTTTATTTAAGAAATTTGGGATTCCCTATGTGACCAAGGAATGTGTGAGACAGATGGGAAGAGCAAGAAGCAGAAGTAATCCACAGAAACTAGGCAAGGCTGGAACTCAAACCCAGGACCCCTCATTCTGAGTCTAGGTCAGCAGGTACCTCTTGGATAGTATAATGATCACTGAGAAAAAAGTTCTTTGTCCCTTTTCATTTTGGGTGGGACAGAGACAGTTCTCCTCTCTCCTCAACTTGTTGGTATCAGTGAAGATGCCACCATCCTCCAGCTTTCAATCTAGGTGTTATCCTTGACTCTTCATGCTCTCTTCCTCAGTATATCCAATCTGTTGGTACTACCTTTAATATCTCTTGCATCCAGTCTTTTCTCTGACACTACTAACTCCCTTTTGGGTTGACATCACCCCCACCCCCATCTGGACTATGTCAGAAGCCTGCTGGTGGGTCTCACTGTCCTGAGATCATACCTCACCTCTGGCCATCCTCCATTCAGTCACCAAAATGATTTTCCTAAAGGGCTGATCTGGTCCCATTACTTCTAGTCAATAAACACCAGTGGCTCAAATATCCCCTCCAGGGGCAAATATTCCTCATTGTTATCCTGTCCTTTGGAAATGTCCATTTTTCTGTTGTGTTTTATGACATACATCATCATTACTCTAGAATGATGTGGAGGCACTTTTTTTTTTTAAACCTTACCTTCCATCTTGGAGTCAATACTATGTATTGGCTCCAAGGCAGAAGAGTGGTCAGGGCTAGGCAATGGGGTCAAGTGACTTGCACAGGGTCACACAGCTGGGAAGTGTCTGAGGCCAGATTTGAACCTAGGATGTCCCATCTCTAGGGCTGGTTCTCAATCCACTGAGCTACCCAGCTGCCCCCTGGAGGCACTTTTGAAATGAAAGATTCACATACACAAGGTGGGGAGGTTCTAACAACTTTTCCTCTGATAAGGATGAGTATTGATCAGAAATATCTGGTAACTCCCTCACTGCATAGGCAACGGTCTACAATCGGGAGCTAGAGATGCCCTTTGAGACCACGAGGCCAGCATTGCCATCTTATGAGCTTGGAGAGCTTAAGTGGTTTACCCCAAGTCATACAAGTATTCAGGAGGCAGACTTGGGCTTTCCCAGTAGGGGGGCGCCTAACTCCTCCTTCTTAGGTGTACTGTGGGAAGTCAAATCAATAAGTCAACCAGTTTTTGTGTGTTTGAGTACTGATGCTAAGCCCTTGGCTAGGATCTGGGGACAGGAAAAGGATCTCTGACTTCATGGAGGAGACAAAGACAAGAGTCACGGTCTTCGTCCTCAAGAACCCTGTATTCTATCAAGGGAGAGGTTGATTTCTAAAAGTGGGAGGAATCAGGGAGAGCATCTTGGTGGAAGCGAAATCTGAAACCTTTGAAAGCCCGATAGAATATAGTAAGGGAAGTCTGGGATGAGGGTGATTATGGAGTGAATGGAGAAGTCAACAAACGGTGTATTCAGAAGTACAGAGCTATAGGGAGGGTTTATTGTTTCTAGTGACATTTTATAAAGCACTTTCCCTATAACAATCCTGAGAGGCAGATCGTGTAAGTACATTCATTCCCATTTTATAGATAGTGACTCTGAGGCAATGGGTTTGGTCCATGGTCACACACATGTCAGAGGTAGAATTTGAACTAAGGACCCTCAACTCCCTTTACCCCCCTTTCCACTGAAATCTTGTCTTTCCCTTCTGTTCTCTCCCATTTTATTGCCCTTGATAAATCTGTGAGCCAGTTTGGCTGCTCCTCATACACCCACCTCCCATTGGGCCATTGTACTGGCCATCCTCCATGCCTGGAATGCTCTGCCTCCTTACTGTCTTCTCCTGGATTCATGTTTTTCTTCAAGAACTCAGCTCAACTCTCATCCCCTGTAGGAGGGTTTTCCTGGTCCCCATCAGCCCTTCACCCCTAACTGCTAATGCCTTCTCCTCTGAAATGACCTCTGTCAGCTCATTCTATATCTTGTATATAGAAAGTAACAGTTATTTTCATGGGGTCTCTTCTACAAGAGTAGAAACTCCTTGAGGGCAGGGATGATATGTTTGCTTTTCTGTTTCTCCAAGACTGGGCACAGTGCCTAACACAGTGATGGGCAACCTTTTGAGCTTGGTGTGTCAAAACTCACCAAAAAAAACAAGCATAACTCAAGGTGGTGTGTTGCTTCAAGAAAAAAACCACAATTTCATGATATTTATGTTTTAATAATTAATAATTATTTATTATTAATTAATAAATACAATAATTTAATAATTAAAGTTTAAAAACAAAAATGTATAATTATAATATATAACTATTTAATACACCAAAAACTAATTATTTGGTCACCGAGAGACTACCACTACTATTTATTTAACTTACCTGCTTAGTGACTTCTTTGTTCATCTGTCAGTCAGTTTCTTTTGTTAGTTTTGATATTTAACTTGTGTGGGGGTACCGTGAACCTAAGATAAGTGAGGGGGAGGGGGAATTCTTTAACCTGCCTAGTAGTGACTTTTTTTGTTGCTGAATTTCATTGGCTAAATCTTCAATTGAAGGTTGATATTTTGTACACTTCAAGCCCAAGCAAGCGCTACTAACCATCTGTCAGTCTGTTCCTTTTGTTGATTTTGATATTATTTAATGCTGAGAATAAGGTCTCCCAAAAGTACATAGAGGGGGAAAATTGTGAGTAAAGCCATTGCTATATTTTTCAGGGTGCTAAAAGTGTCTGGTAATTGGTTCCAGGCACTCCTCCTTAACACGTGGGACAGTCTTCCACTGGCCAACGCTCCTCCACCCCTCCCCAGCTGGCTTGTCTGGGGGTGCTGAGAGAGTAGTGGCTGCCGCCTGACAGCCTGCTTGCCCACCCGAGTGCACTCCTCCTCCCCACCCCTCGGGAGCTCCATGCACCCCAGCCACCTGGTACACACTGCCACTCGCCTCCCCCTTTCCCATGGCCAGCATGTGGAGCAGCCTCCCCCCCCCACATGGCGACAGCTGTGGGCACATGGCTCCCCAAGCAGCTCTGGGGCCCCAAGGTGTGCTGAGCCTGCATGAGGCCGTGTGTCATTGAAGATGGCTACACGTGTCAGTGCTAACACTTTATTATTATGAAAGATTTTTTTGAAACCCTCACCTTCTATCATAGAATCAATACTAGGTATTGGTTCCAAGACAGAAGAGTGGTAAGGGCTAGGCAATGGGGGTCAAGTGACTTGCCCAGGGTCACACAACTGGGAAGTGTCTGAGGCCAGATTTGAACCCAGGACCTCCCATCTCTGGGCCTGGCTTTCAATCCACTGAGCCACCCAGCTGCCCCCACTATGGAGGTCAAGTAGGGATAAGAACTTCATGGTTCAGGAAGGAGTGGAGGGTTTATGATGTGAGTGGTGGCAGAAAGACCCTTCTCTAGGAAATCCCCAATCCAGAAAGGTGCCCCTGGTATATTATCTGTATAAGTCTTTTCTTATACAGGTGCTTCCCAAACACCTCCCATCTCTGCAATCTCATCTCATGAATTAGAGGTGCTCAACAACCTCATGAGATGGAGAGAAACTATCTTTTTCTAACTTGCAGAAAAGTAAACTGAGGCATGTAGAGAGCAAGAATTTTGCCTAAATTCAGGAAATGGTGGCTTGGGTAGGTAAGACTAGCTTTCAGGTCCTGGAATTTTGAGATTTGCAACTGAAAGGATACTAAGAGGTCCTCTTCACTGCCTAGAGAAGAAAGTGAATCCTGAGAGTTAAAATTACTTAACCAAGGTCACACAGATCATTGAAACAGAGCTGAAACCCTGAGCCAGGTTTTCAAGTGCCAAACCCAACTTTTCCCAGCCTGGGTCCTGTTCCTTAGTCCTGGCCCTATTCCTACAGGCACACTCTTCATCCCCCAGATGCAGATGTTTGCCGTGGCTGGCTGTGGTTTGGGTCACAGCTCATTTTGTGGCTCTTTATTTCCCACTGTCCTTTTCTCCAATCCTGTGGCTGATTTGAAAGAATCTCATCCTAGATCTGGAGCTAGAGCGGCTTTTGAGTTCAGCTATTGAGAGAATTTCACAAATGGGGCCCAAGTACTAGGTGAAGAGCTGGGCCAAGCCAGGCCCCGGAACCCCAGACCCAAAGGTCTTCCCACCCCATTCCGTTGCCCACTTTTCATTCTGGAAGGGCAGAACCTTTGTTGGAAAGAATAGGATCGCTCTGTGGATGGATGGCAAGTCCCGTCCCGGAGCCCAGTGGCTCTGGCTGCTGTTCCTTCCTGGGTGCTCCCATAAGTAACTCCCAGAGGTGCTGGAGCACCTGAGACTTCCGGCTTGGCAGCTGGCTGGGGCCGTGGGAGGCCGGGAGATGGGGTGTGACTCCTTTTTCCTGCTCCTGGGGAGGGGGGAGTATCCTTTCTCCTTAAAATGATTTATGTAAATGGGCAAGCTCCACTCTCCTTCCAACCCAGGGGCTCAATGCACCTGTTGAAGGCAGCTTCCAGTTCTCCCAGGTATTTTGGCATTGACTTTTCCCCATTAGGAGCATGATTGACACTGTGGTCCTTGCAATAACACATGATTAGAACTCGGCAAATGGCAATTATGGACAATGGAAACCAGATGTGGCTCGCAACCCGACTCTGCCGGCTCCTCCGTGAAATAGATGAATTTGTAAAGGAGAAAACCACAGCTATTACTCAGCCGGACGGCCCAGGAATTAATGACATGATAGCTAAATCACGGACGCTTGAAAATAATGATTAACTTAACCCAGCGAGATAAGCTAACGAGAAACAGGCTCGTTCGAGAATTACCGATGTGCTCCCTTCGCCATATTTTCTCTGGGCAGTAATAGCAAAACCAGACCGGTCTGAGGTCTCGTCAGCCCCGAGCCTCAGGAACCCACATTAAGAGCAGGACAAAGGCAACGGCACACGCTGGTTGTTGTTGGCTGCTCCGCGTCTTTAGCCTGCCTGAAATCAATCTCTTTAAAATAGATATTTATTGTTCTGAAGGCCAGTTAACAATGTTTTATGCTAAATTACTCTGGGACACTAGATGGGTTTATGGACCGGTTTGGCCTTGGCCCCAGAGCCAAGTGGGAGCCTTTTGGACAAGTATGAGCACACAGTGTGTGACCTCTTGGGCCAGGAGGCCTGGAATCTAAGGCCTGCCCTGTCCTGGCTCCCTCTGTGTCCTTGAGCAAGTCTCTTCCCTTCTTGGGGACTCAGTTTCTTTCTCTGTCAAGTGAAAGGGTTGGACTAGATGGTCTCTAAGGTCCTTCCCAATTTGGGTATCCTGTGTTCAAAATTAGAGGCGTTATTGTCATCAGTTCTCTCTTGCTCTGTTTCTATGACTCTCTTCTCTTTGTGTATCTTTTTTCTTCTATTGTTTCTTTGTCTTTGTCTCTCTCTCTTTGCTGTGTGTCTCCCTCTTTTCTCTCTATCTCTCTTCTCTCTTCTGTCTGACTTCTTACCTCTCTTTCTTCTCTCTTCTCTTTCTCTCTTCTCTCCCCCCTCTCTCTCTCTCCCTCCCTCTTCTCTTTCTTCTCTCTCTTTTCTCTCATTCTTCCCTCTTCTTTCTTCTCTTTCTCTCTTCTCTCCCCCCTCTGTCTCTTTCTCTCTGTCTCCCTCCCTTTTCTCTTTCTTCTCTCTTTCTTTCCCTCTTCTCTCCTCTCTGTTTGTCTCTCTCCACCAAGGGGTGGAAAGTTTGTGATCTGGATGGTGGAAGGAAGATCCTTACCTAGAAAACCCCAATCCAGAAAAGTATCACCTGGTAGGTGTTTTGTGCTTCCCAAACCATTCCCACTCTGAAAGACTATCTGAGCCTCACAACAACCACAGGAAAAAATGTCACTTCTATTTTCAGAAAAGTAAACCGAGGCATGTAGAGATTAAAACAGCTTGTATAAGTCCATAGAAATTGGAGTAGAGATCAGATTGGCCTCCAGGTCCAGGAATCTTAAGGTTGAGAGCAAAAAGGAAACTAAGAAATTGTCAAGCTCATTTTTCTCACTTTAAGATCGAAGAGACCTTGGCCCAAGAGTTCAGAGGACTTACTTGAAGTCAAACAACTTATAAGGGAAGCTAACAGAGACAACAAGAGGGGAGGAATCATACCCCTCCTCTTACATTTGCACATAGTAGAAGGGGAGCCCTTTTCAGAGGTCAATGGGCAGTTATATTCCCCATAAAGGATACAAGAGTTTGGGGGCACACATTGGCATGGGGCAAGGCCAGCAGAGACTTGAGCTCAGCTGGAGTCTTCCCATTCTTGCCTGAGAGATGATGATCCTTAGCACAGGAGTCCCTCAGGCACAGGACTAGAAAGGCCATTGCCAGTCCTAGATCAAGTCTCTGTTCTTCCTGAAAGACACTCACTTAGCCAAGGACTGCTGCTTGATCCTAAACTTGGAGGTGGTCAAGACTATGGCTACACAGCTGAGCAAGAAGCCCAGCATAGACCCCATACACTACAGGAGGACCTTACTGCCATTTTACTCTGTTTGTGCCCACTGTCCCCATAGACAGAGTGTATCTTAGCATTATGTTGAGGGAATCGTGTATATCCACTGGTCTTACATCCTGTACCAGCTAAGTAAATCCCTTTGCTAAAAGTTGATTGAGTGTAATGACTGATTGTTAATGTAAACTGCACCAGTAGGGGCTCATGAACTATAGCTTTAGACAGGTAGGGCCACCTGAAACCTTCTTGAACCCAAAGTACCAATGACTTCTCTGGGTATCCAATTCTCCAGTTCAAATGCAAGCTGGGAGTAGATCTCCTTTCTATCTCTGTTTCTATCTTCTATCTGCCTTTCTTTTTCTTTTTCTGGCTCTCTTCCCCTGCGTCCCTCCTCTCTATCGCCTCTCCTCTCCATCTTTCACTGTCTCTGTCTCTCCCCCACACCCTCCCAGCCCACCTCACTCAGGAGCATCCTCACACAGTCTACTCTGCCCTCCGCCTCTCTGTCCTTCTTTATCTCTTTCATCTCCTTTCCCTCGTCCCCTGCTGCTATCTCCCTATACATACACGATTCCTCTCTGGATCATACCTGCACCCCCACCCCACCTCTCTGCCCTCTCTGTCTTCTTGGGTCTCTTCCATCTCTGACTGTGGCTCCTGTGCACCCCCAGAGCCCCCCACATGCTCCTCTCCCTGGGGCCCCCCCTCTCAGTCTCTCCTCCCATCTCTGTCTCTGTGGCTATCTCTCTCTGTCTCTGTGGCTCCTGTGCACCCCCAGAGCCCCCCACATGCTCCTCTCCCTGGGGCCCCCCTCTCAGTCTCTCCTCCCATCTCTGTCTCTGTGGCTCTCTCGGGGGCATCCCACAGCCCGCCCCACCTTTGCCTGTGCCCGGGCAGCTGCCTTCCCCAGCGTCGCGCTGTCTCTTGGGCTGCCATGACCTCATCGCGAGGGGCTCCCTCTCTTCCCTGCAGATGTGCGCGGCCGCCCGGCATTCCCTGGGCCGCTGCCACATCCCTTCAGGGTCCCCCTGGCCGCATGTGGTGCGGAGCTGGCCGGCCTGCTGGAGCTGCGGGTGCGGGGCTGCTACCTAATCCCGGCGGCCCCGGCAGCCCACACCTGCAGTTCATTGAGCCCTGCCACGCCGAGTACAAAGGGCTGATTTACGGCGCCCGGACCCGCGCCGGCCTGCAGCTGGGGCTCCGGCAGGAAGCGGAAGTTGTCCATCATCGGGGGTGAATTTCATTACGGAGAGCAGCCGAGGTGGGGCTCCGAGCAGCATCTCTGGGCTCCGCGTCCGGCAGCCCCGGAAGAAGGCCTCGCTCGGGACGGCCGCAGGAGCCGCCGACATGCAGCCCACCTCAGCCGCTTCTCTGACTTCCTCGGCGTTTCTTGGCCCTTCGGCCTGCGGTCTTTGAGGCAGGCTGGAGGCCGGGAGGCGGCTGCCTTCCCAGGTTCCTGATCTCCAGCAATGCCGGCCCAAGGGGCCTCGGGGACCCCGAGCTAAGGCTGGCCTGAGGGCCCCAGAGGCACCCCTGGAAATCCTGCCCGGGTCACCTGGGCCCTTGGCGCATTGGGGCTCCCTTCTTTGGGGAAGTCCTCGAACTCAAGACTATCTGGATGGAGCTGGGGCATGGGAGGCCCCCCTCTTCCCACCGATGGGGCCGGACTCTCACGGATGCCCATCTCAGCTCAGAGGGCCAAGATGTGGTCCTGCAGCTCCTGGAGAACAAGGACAACCTCCGGGTTGGGCCCAGATCTTCTGTCCAAGAGCCTCTGGCCAAGTCACTTGAGCCTTGAAGGCCTTCGTTTCTCCATCTGTCAGGGAAGGAGGTGCTTCCTGAAGCCCCCTCCAGCGCGGAAGCTACGATGGCCTAAAGAGGCTGCCGAGAGCGACTTTGTGGTTGTTGTGAGGAGACGGAGGCACTCCTGGAGGCTGGATACACAGGAAGCCCCCCAGAGCTCCTCCGAGATCCCCCCTGGAGCCCCCCCTGGAGCCCTCCCTAGACCCCCCCCTGAGCTCCTCCCATGCCCCCCCTTGGAGCTCCCCCCCCCCGGAGCCCCCTTGGATCCTCCCCCAGAGCCCCCTCGGATCCTCCCCCTGGAGCTCCCCCAGATCACCCCTGGAGCCCCCCGGAGCTTCCCCTGGAGCCCTCCCTAGACCCCCGAGCTCCCCCCCTCAGAGCCAGAGGGACACCAGGGGTGTGGGGGGCAGAGAAGGGGTGACGTTGCCCCCCGGCCTGGCTGATGGCCCTCTGGACCATCCTTCTCCTTTGCCAGATGAAGAACCCGAGATCTGGAGAGGTTACTCAGGGGGACCCCAAGAAGCCAGAGAAGGGAGGCCAGAGCACGGTTGGGTGTCAGTGTGGGGAGGACAACAGACCTGAAGGCACCTGCCCTACCCCTGAGGCTCTTCTTTCTTCTTAAACCCTCACCTTCCCTCTTGGAATCAATACCATGTTTGGGTTCTAAGGCAGAAGAGCGGTCAGGGCGAGGCCATGGGGTCAAGGGACTGGCCCAGGGTCACCCAGCTGGGAAGTGGCTGAGGCCGGACTGGAACCCAGGACCTCCTGTGTCTAAGTCTGGCTCTCCATCCACTGAGCTGCCCAGCTGTCCCCTTGAAGCTCTTCTGACCTCCACTCGTTCCCTTCTCACGTCTGAGGCTCCCCTTCCCCGATGGGTCTTGTGTGCAGCTCCTGGGACGTGATGCATCGTCCGCATGGGTTCTCCGGTTCGAGGCTCCCCTCTTTCTGAGCCTTCGAATGGTCCCCCGATGAGCCATGCGGCCATGTTCTGCACCCCCAGAAGTTCCTACGCAGGCCAAGCGCCGGAGGCCTGGACTTGACCGTGTTGGAAGCAGAGACGAATCCCCGGACGTGGAGCAGAATCAATAGAGAAGAGACGGAGAGCGGAACTCTCGAATACAGAACCCAGTAAGGATGGTGCCAACTGGGAAAGGCCTTTGTTCACCGGATGTTGATGCTAGAAGGGCCTTACCAGGTGCGACAGTGAGGGGAGGGTCTGCAGAACGCAGGGAGGGCCAGCTGTGCCCTGTGCCAGCCCCCAGGAGCTGCCCGCGTCACCCCAGGGCACAGGAGCAGCCCCAAGTCCTAATCCAGGACCCTCAGGGCAGCCCCAGGACCTAATCCAGGACCCTCAGGGCAGCCCCAGGACCTAATCCAGGACCCACCTTCTTCTGGGCCAATCCACAGGGCAGTGCGTGTGCTGCCACACAGCATGCCATAGACAGATGTACCCTAACCGGCATCCACAGACACGGACTGGGCAGCGGGGCAGCCGGACAGACGGGCCCCGAGACGCTCCCCAGGTTCCAGCCCCGCTGAGCGAAGCTAATTGCCGATTGGACGGCCGCCCCTGGCCGAGTCTGTAAAAATCATTTCCCGAATATTTACCCCAGCGAGCGAGCGAGGAGCGCGCCGTTATTGCTTCTCCAGTTGTGAAACGCGTTTCGCACTTTATAATCCTCTATGTGCTGCTCGCGCCGCTGGCTCGCCCACTCGCCGGCCTGGAAGGCTGACAACTTTTACAAAGTGTCCCTCCTGGAAAACATCTGGCCGGGCTCCAGGATGGCATTCCAGATGTTATGGCTTTAGCAGTCACACCAGTGGACAGCAGGCAGGCCGGCCGATGGTCCCCGAATCCGGCCGGGTGGGGGCGGGTCCCCTTCGGAGGGTCTCCGAGACAGAACACCAGCCTGGCCCCGGGGCTTGGGGAGGCGCATCCGCCCAGCACCCCAGGCCAGCGTTCATCCTCCGATGGGGAGGGGAGTGCTTCTGGACACGCGCCGGGCAAGGCCCTGGCCATGGCTTTGCCACAGTGAGGAGCAGCGGCCTTCCCTTCGCCTTCCGCTCAGAGTTTCGCTTCCCAACAAGTTACATAGGATCCAACTGGGGTGGGGTGGGGTGGGGGAGCCGAAGGGGGCCGCTCGGCCATTCCCTCCTCCCGCCGCCAATACCGGTCCTCCCCGCTAGGAGGAAGATGAAGGCGCCGAGTGGGTGCCGCTGAGCTACTTCTCCAGCCTAGGTTTGCCGGAAGGAGAGCTTAGCCTGGAGCACCACGAAGGAAGAGCTCGGCACCAGAATCTGCCCTGAGGGAGGAGCCGCGCCAGCGGGGGGCGCGCACACACGCACGCACGCACGCACGCACGCACGCACGCACGGAGGGCACGAGGAGGCGCATTCCAGAACGCGGCCCAATGGGAGTAAGAAGGAGCAGCGAGGACCTAGGGAGGGACGCGCCGCGATGCTCAGCTCCATCCCCAGGAGCTCCGGAGGCTTCCTGCTTCTCCTCTTGCTCCCAGGCACTGCTAGGGGTGCCCGGGAGGAGCCGGGCTCGAAGGATGAACCCCTTCCAGGACGGGAGCAGGGAATAGGCGGCAGCCCCGGGCTTGGGAAGAAGTTGGACGGTGTCGGGAAATACAGGACCGAGCCGGAGGCACGGCGATCCCCCACTGAGGCCACTTTCGGAGACCGAGTCTCTGCTTGATTTGGGTGGCCCCGCGGAGGGTGAGCCAGCCAGGTGGGCCCCGAAGGGAGATGAGGGAGTGGAAGGAGGAGAGCCTGGCGGCCAGGAGCAGCTGGAGGGAGGCTGGGAGGCGAGTCTTTCCGGCTCCCCCGCCATCTCTCACGGGAGTTTGAGATCAGCTCCAGAACACCCACATGCTACACACGCATACGTGCAGCACACGTACATCATACATATTTACATACATGTGTGCCCGTGTACATCTCCACTTCAATATATGCAGCTACAGACTCAGAAATCATGGTACGGAGAACATGGGACAGGGAGCACGATGTTGGAAATGGAGTTCGAATGGGCAGGTGGCTCGGCTTGTCTTCCCTCAGTTCTGTCATCTGTAAAATGGGTTCACAGTAGCAGCCCCCTGGGGGCTGGGCAGATTAGATGAGGTCCGAGTTGGCACATGCTCTGTGAGCCCTCCTCCTGGCCGGTCTTGTTCTGGGTTCCATAAACAGCTGAAATCCCCCTTCCTTAATGGCGCACAGTGGGAAGGAGTCCCGTGTGTGGTCCACAAGGGTCGGTCCATGTGCGAATGGCTCTTCGCTCCCCCACGAGAGGAATTTCCTGAATGGCTCCCCCCCCCATTCTTGGGAGCCTCCAGGGGCAGGCTAGACCCTTGGGGACCCCGGGCTGTTGGCCCCCCGCATCCACCGCTTCATCTCTGCCTTCTCGTAGGAGGGGCCTGGTGGCCAGATCTCTGAACTGGAGCCTGGAGAGCAGCTTTCGAATCCTGCTCTGGACTCGGGGGAAGTGTCCGGCCTTTCGGAGCCCCGGCGTCTTCTTGTAGGGAGCGGAGGTTGGCCAGCGCCTCTACTGCCTGCCTCGAGGATGCTTGGGAGAGCCTCATGTGCTCCAAGGCTGGGACCTTCCGTCTGCCCTCAGCCACTGACCCACTGTCTCCCCCTACAGCCTGGAGATCTGGGGGAGCCCTAAGGAGCAGCCGTCCCTTTCCCCGCCTCTGCCTCTCCTCCCCTCCCTGATGGGGCTGGGGTGCCTGTGTGAAGCCTCCCTCCCCCCAGCATTCCCTGGGGATGGGAACCGATGACCTGGGCCTGAGGACTCAAGGCCTGGATGGTGCTGCGTCTGGCAAGGAGGTGGCAAGAGCCAGGTGCTTGGAGAAGGGAGCCGACTCCCCCTTGGTCCTGGAACCCGGGACCAGCGAGTGGCACGTTGGCCTTTCCCGTCTGTTCAATGGGAGCGATGATCCCAGCACTCTGGCCACTCGTTCTCTGTCCGGGTGAGAGCCAGGACGGCGCTTCTTTTTCCCGGTTTTTATCCCTAGCCCTTGGCGCAGGGCCCGACACACCGCACGTGGGGGCTTGGTAAATGACCAGCCGCTCACCTCGCGGTCAGTCCCGCCAGCGGGGGCCTCACGTAGAATGGCTCCAGAAGGAAGGATCGCCGGACAGGACGCCAGGAATCTCCTGGGGGCGGGAAGAGCAGGGAAATGGGGCTACGGGCAGACCGCGCCGCCAGCGGTCCATGGGCTGCCACGGCCAGTTGGACGGAGCTCGCTGTCGCCCGGGAGCTCATCTCGCCGCGTCTTTCCTCCCCGAAGCATGTCGGGTCTCTCGCTGGTCAGAAGAGCCGAAAATGCTGGAAGAATTTGCTCAGGCTGCGTCGCGGCGGGCCGTGGAGCCCAATAAGCACAGACGCCAAGGACAAGCTCCGGGACAAGCGTCTGAGGGAATGAAAGTCCTGGCTGGGCCCTGAAGAGTCCTGAGAAGGGGCTGTTGTGGAGTGGGGGCAAAGGGGCCTGAAACGTTCCACCAGGAAGCGAGGGCTGAGGCGGGTGCCCTGGACGTCCCCCTCGAGGTGCCCGTCTCAGTCCTTTTCTGGTCCGAGTGGTCACTCCTTGTCAGGGAACTTCACTCGCCCTACGGAGCCCAGGGTTTCCCATCCTCCACTTTGGGAATGATGCCCAGCCTTGCCTTCAGCTGCTAACCAGCGATGCCCAGGGGCAGCCTGTAACATTCTCAGAGGGAAGCAATTAAATCCATTTTAATTTTAAAAACATTCCTGGCAGAATGCCAGGAAGTAGGTAGTGGGGGGGGGGAGTCCCTGGTGGGGGAACAAAAGCAGAAATTCCCAAATGGCTCCGGTTTATGGGCCAATGGACAAATGAAGGATTGGGGAGGGCCCCTGGCGTGACGAAGGACCTCGAGCTTGTGCCACATGCACTGAGCTCTGACTGCTTTAAAGGACGTATCATGGAAACGGGATAGAACGAGGCACAGGCATTTTCATCCAAGTAGGCTTCAGGTGAGTTTTGGATTTAATCAACCTACAAGCATTAAATGCCTACTGTGTGCCCTGTGCTGTGCCGGGACCTGAGGGTCCAAGACAGAAGGAGACAGGTGCTATCATTGAGCATCTTCCAGTCTAATCGACGGGTGTCTACACAGTAAAACAAGGGGGTTTCTGTTTGATCTTGGAGGGCGTGGCAGCAGCTGTAGTTGAGAGAACAAGAGGGGGACATGGCCAGACTTGGGACAAATGTCTTCCCTTTCACCCTTCCAGTGCTTCTGGGAGGTAGCCGTTTTGTTGTCTTCCCCATGTTACAGTTGAGAAAATGGAGGCAAAGAGAGATCAAATGATCCAGCTAGAAAGTGTCTGAGGCCAGGTCCTCGAACTCGGGTCTTTTAAACTCCAGGCTCAGCTTCCTATCTGCTGTACCATAGAGCTTCCTAATAATCACCCCCACCATAATAATAGCAGCTACCATTTAGAGAGTGCTTATTACGTGCCAGCGTCTATGCTAAGAGCTCTACGATAACCGTGTTATTTGTTCCTACAACAAACTTGGGAGGTAGGTGCTATTATCATACCCATTTTTATAGCTCGGGAAACTGAGGCAGAGGTTAAGCGACTTCCCCTGGTTCATTATGTTTCTGAGGCCATATTTGAACTCGGGTCTTCCTGATTCAAGATCTGGTGCTCTATGTACACCACCACCAAGCTGCCTCTACTGATGGAGCAGAGAACCTTGTGTGTTCACAAGAGAGTATGGTTCTACAGTAGGATATACTTGAATGGCTTAGAAGAGAAATAAGAATTGTGACAACAGAATTGATGCCCCACACAGCTGAAATAATTGGCATAACAGAAAAACTTGAATCCATGACAGCATCTTACTAGTGTTACGGGTTTTAAAAAATGTTGTGCTCTTTTGGGAGAGCTGTAATCGCTAAGATATTTCTACATGTCTTATCATTGAGATCTTCGTGGTTTGCTTGTGAAGCCAGGCTTTCTTTTCATGTTGCTTTTTTGTTTACTTCTCTTCTTCCAGATTGTTCTTCCCTTCTGCATATTTGCAATCACATCAGTATGCAAGAAATAATACATGAAAACTTCTCAGAACTTCTGAATATAAAAGGCAATATTATTGGAAAGAATTCACAGACTTCCTCCATAAAAAAAACCTATGCTACAATCAAATAAGTTAATTATTCTTCTGACAAACAACAATTCTCCAACAGACCAGGAGAAAGACCTTCAAATATAAAGGAAGGGAAAATTTGAATACACAAGACTACTCTGTACTCACCAGAAACCAAAGAAAAGAATGGAACAGTGTGTTCCAAAGAACTCTGGACATCAAGATGCAGCCTGAGGGAACCTACTCTGTACATATGAGCTTAACCACTAATGGAAAAGGGGGGATATTTAATAAAAAGAGGCACTTGTGGCATTCTTAGAAAGGAAAAACAGATCTGAAGAGATTATTTGCTTCTCACTCTCCTTAGACCACAAGAATACAAGAAGGCTAAACAAATACAGGGTACAATGACAATAACAAGAAGAAAATAACAGAACTGTGAAAGGATTTCCCCCCCTAAATGTACACAATGAAACAAGGGTGAGAACAAAAGCCAAATAGAAATGGTGGTGGACAAACAGGCCTGAAATATCATGGACTAAACCTCCTAATGTCCTATCTCTATGCGGATCTGTGTGTTTGCTTTTGTTTTTGTAGAACTACTTACTGAATAGGAGTGTGCTTAAGAGGGGGGGAGGGGAAGAAGATGCCCCCAATCAAATAAAATGCTAACAATAAAGGGGGAAGATGTGTCCTAGTCCTTCAGAATAAAGAGAGCTTGAAGGAGAATGAGTGAGGAGACAAAGGGGAGAAATCTTGCCTCTGTGGTAGGATGGGCTACTTCTATGGGGGAAAAAAAAAGATATTCTAGCAGGGGAGGGAGACGCCTTACCATGGACATTATCTGCAAGGATTCCAACAGCCAGAAGAGTAGAAGGGCATTGCCCCAGGTAGGAGATTTGGAGGCCAATGAGGAAAACATGACCAAAGGGAAGACAAAGGTAAATAGTGATCAATAAGGAGAGAGAGAGAGAGCAAGCTTCCGTTCTCTGCCACCCCCTTAGGATTTCTAAGGATAAGTCACATAACATGAAAAAGGGAGCCAAGGAGAAAATGTCTTCGATTTAGGAACAAAGAAACCCTGTGGAAGCTTTAATTCCTTGAGGCAAAAAGAGTCTAAAAGGGTCGGGAATCAAAGAATAAAAGTGTGTAATAGAAAGAGAAATCATGAAGAGAGTGAGGCAAGGCAAAGAGAAAGTAGGATGGGCTGCAATCTGCATTGCTGGAGGGACAGCTGGTATGGAAGGTCTTAAAGACATCACAATATCAAAACCATTTAAAGCAATGATTGTTTTGTCATGGTTGCTGCCATTGTGGTCATCCTTATCATCATCATCATCATCATTTTGATCTTCTCTAAAGGCTTGATGGAGTTCAGATAGAAATAGCCTCTGGACAAACAGCGCGTTGTTTTTGAAGATTTGCCATTATTATTTTTTATTATTAATAATTATTCCAAATGTTATCGATCACCTAAGGTGGTAGATGCCCCAATTCCATGATCTGTCCTCCATTGGCTATATTATCTTTCAGTGAAGTAGGGAAGCACCTTGGACCCCCTCAAGCCTGGCATCTAGGACAATGGTGCTCAGCCTGCTGGTCCTCTGGGCACAGGGAGCCCTCATGGCTTCCTCGGTCCATCTGGGGGGTCCTGTGCCACCAGGATTTTGAAAGAGCTTGAGATCAAAGGGTCATCGATTCAGAGAGGAAAGGCCTCAGAGACGATTAAGTCTAAACTCCCATTTTACAGATGAGGAAAGCAAGGCCAGAGAGTTCAAGTACTTGGTCCAAAGACACACGAGTGGGAGATAGCAGGGCTGGGATCAATGCATTGATGCCACGTTGCCTCAACAGAACATAAGCTCCCTGAGGTCCGGGAATATGTTGACTTCTCTTACAATAATAAAATCCAAAGTAATTTGGGGGCTATTCTGGGAGCACGAGGACAAAAACAAAAGGGAGTTTATTTCCACAGAAAAGACCAATTTGCCCTTCAGTGGTGACCCCAGTTTTTCAAAGTTCTTTCCAAGTAATGAGTTCATTTAGTCCTAACAACAATTCTGTGCAGTAAGGGCTACAGCCATCATTTTGTAGGATTTATAGGAGGGCTTGGTGTTAAGTGACTCACCAGCACAGCTAGGGAGGGTCAGGGCAAGATTTGAACCCAAGGTTTCCTGATTTCAAGTCCAGTGGTCTGCCCACAATGGTCCATCCATGCCTTGTACTTTCTGGGCTCTTGATAATCAATGAACAAATCAATCATCATGTATTGATTAGGTCACTGACGGTGATGATGATGGGGATGGGGATGGTGGTGGTGGTGGTAGACAACAATCACTGAGGCAGCTAGGTGGCACAGTGGATAGAGCCCTTAGCTTGAAGTGAGGAAGACCTGAGTTCAAATGGAACCTCAGACACTAACTGGATGACCCTGGGCAAGTCCCTTTCTCTGCTTCTCAAGGTTGTTGTGAGGATCAATGAGATCCTGTTGGTAAAGGACATGGCCTGTGGTAGGTGCTATCTGAATCCCCCTTCTCTCCCCACTAAGACGCTTTAGGGACTCTGCAAGGTGCTCCTCGGGGCTGTTGGTGGAGCTGAGTGGAATTACTCCTGGACCTCAGGTTCCTAATCTGAAAAATGGGATTATAATTCTTGTGCTCTCTTGCCAGCAGCATGGGGCTGGAGGGGCTGGATAAGCCTTCAAGGGCCTTGATATCACCCCCTGAAGCCCACTTTAGAGAACTGGGTTCCCTCCTTTGGAGACGTGTGTGAGCAGCTACCATCCGTCATCATTGGTCTTGTCCTTTGAATGATTGGCCACTCTTTGAGCCTTTCCCTCCCACGCACGGCTTGCACTCGACCTTGTCTGTGGTCCTTGGGGCCTCCCCCGGATTCCTCAGGCAGCCTGGGAGATCCTTGAGGGCACCAGGCTGGGCACCGAAGGCATCCTCGGGAAAGACTCTGGCTCGCCTGCATTCCCACTCTCCCGGGACTTGGGCAGTGCAGATCCGGGCATTTCGTGCCCCTGTATGTGGGTGCTGCTGGTTTCGGTCTTTCCTTCCCCGGCAGTAAGCTGTTGGCCTCCGAGCGTGGGCTGGGGCTCCTCTATTGCTCGTCTGCCCAAGCGGCCGGCCCGGTGGGAAAGCCTTGAGTGCCAGAAAAGTGCCTGTGGGAACGGTGTGCGCCCGCCATCAGGGCCTGTGGCTGAAAAGCAGCTTGTTGGAAATGACTTATGAGTGACTAACAACGCTAAGCACAAAAGCCACCCCAGGCTGCTGGCATGAAGCCTGGAGCCTTCGCTCTGCCCGCGCCAGGCCGCGGCTGCCTGCCCTCTGGTTCTTCTCTGGGTGACCGCAGAGTCATGGTCCACGTGGAGGGGCCATGCCAGCCGGGTGCAGGCCTGGCGATGGGGGCCCCTCTCCGGACTGGGGCTCTCGGGGCAGGGACAGGGGCGCCCCGGACCTCCGTCTCTGGGTTTATTTGCCGTACCTCCTGCCTGCTTCTGGCACACACGTGGAGGGGGCTTTGGCTGGCCCATCTGAGCCTGCAGGACCCTTCGCTCATCTCCGAGGCCAAAGATTCCGAGGTGGCCTCACGGCCAGAGAAGGGGAGCATCGGTCTGGGAGACAGGACGCTTGGGTTCCGAGGCTAGCACTGTCCCTAAGCAGCCTGGCCACCTCCAGGCTCTGGGCCTCCAGTGGGGAAACAGAGGCAAACCGGGTAAAGGACTTGTCCAGGGTCACCCAGCCCCGCTGGGCATTCTCTGCTCCGGGGTGTCCTCTTGCTGCCCCAGGCTTGGGAGAGCTGGTGTGGCTGTCCTTCAGGGCCCTCACAGGCTCCACAGCCCTGTGGTCCCCCCTCTCTGACCCGAGGTCCGCTGCCTCAGTCCCTCTGGAGCTCCTGATTCTGCCCTGGCTGAGCCATTGGCGCCTTCATTCTTAAGGAATCGCCAGCCCCAGAGGCTCTGTCTTCTCCTCCCCCCTTCCCTCGCCCATCTGTAAGCCGGAGCTCCAGGAAGCTCTGGGGGAGACGAGAGGCTCCTCGTGGGGGGCATCATGCTGGGGGTCCCCGATGCCGGATTGACAGAAGGGGGCGGCTTGTGGCTGACGCTCTCGATGGGCCTGGACTGAATCCTGACGGGGGGCTTGTCCCACGGGTGGCCTCAGCTCCCCCTGTAGCTTGGGCAGCCTCGCTGGCCTCCCGGGGTCCCGTCTCCCCCGGCCCCATCCCACTTGTCTACGTCTCTGGAAGTGCCGTTATCAGACGGACTCCTGGTCTTGCCCAAAGACTCCCGTCCTGGTGGGGAGGCTGACGCTAGTCTGTGCTAGATCGTGGCGGACGGATCCCACTGTCTACACGGCAAGAGCCACAGGCCACACAGAGGCCAGAGCCCGGGGAAGCCCCGCTCCAGCCCATCCTTCCAGAGCCCCGGGCTCCAGCCGGCTCTGGGGGTGCCTTGTGGCCGAGGAGGAGAAGGGAGAGAGTTCGAATCACTCCCCATCTCACCAGCAGGCAGCAGTGGAGGCGCTGTAAAGTACCAGTCCTAGAAGCCCGGAGCTGGGAAGGAGCTTAGAACATGGACCAGAGAACGTGGGAGCAGGAAGAGAATGGCTGAGTGGGAGGACCCCATGGCGGAGGCTTCCAGTAGAGACGGGGATGCTGAGGGAGGAGGGATGCTGGGACGCAGAACGTTGGAGCTGGGAAGGAGCTTAGAGCAGAGCAGAGCTGGGACGAGGCTGCGGGATCTTCTAATCTTCTCTTTTCTGCACATGAGGGCTAGCAGGGGAAGGCGTGAGCCTGCACTCAGGCTTCACCTGCCCGCTCAGCCCCTGCACTCATGGGGGGTGAAGAGAGCTCCAGTATCCGTCTGGGAAAATGGGAGAAAACCCTGAAATCTAGGAAGCGGCATGCGCTGCCCTCACTCACCAGCTCAGTAAGTCCTTGGAATGGCTGCGTTGGAGACGTCTCTTGGAGCTTGTCCGCCGGGAAAGCTAGCCCAATGCTGTGTAACAAGGGCTGCCCAACAAGGGAGTTCCCATCCATCCATCCAGACAGACAGACAGATAGACAGACGGCCAGACAGACAGACAGATGGTCAGCCTGGTCCCAGCCCCACTCTGACACCAGCCAGGAGATGGCTCAGCCCGACCAAGGCTCTTGACGTCTTGACCCTTTGCTTCCTCGCCGGTTCGGACTGAAATGATCTCATGCCTCCTCTCACAGTCTTGCCTTAGAACTCGTCAGCCGTGTGTCTTAAAGCTCTCTTATTGGGGAACTCTACTACCACTCCTTCTCTAGATGGTCCCGGCATGGAAAGGGACTTGCCCAAGGTCACACAGTCAGTGCGTGAATGAGTCAGGGCCAAGCTCGCCACCTGTGATGACCGCTGCCGCCTCCCCTAGACATCCTCTTAGGCTCGCCGTTCTGGACCAGAAGCGCTGGGAGAAACTCTCTTCTCTGCCCGGTTTCTCCCAGTGTGAGGAGTGCCCTTCTCCCTGGACTCTGCCTTTAAAGGGAGGGATGCGGAGGGCGCCCACATCTCAGGGCTCGGAGGAGAGTCTGGCGAAGGGAAGAGCCGGGCGTCCTCCTGGAGAGCCCGACTTGTCGTTGGCCGGAATCCCTCCTCCCTCCCGGGGCCAATGACCACGCACCACGAAAGCAGAATTCCCCAGCCAAGGCCACGTGGATTAGGAGCTCGCTGCTCTCAGTAATGGCGAATGCTTTCCCTCGGAAAGGTTTTATGGAGCAAAATCATCATTGGGGGGAATAAAACGCCGTAAAGAACGGGTGGAATGTGAAATATGCCCAATCATGACTTCCTAATTGCCCAAGGAGGGGGCCGCGATTGCCTGATAAAAGCCAACCCCCCGGAACCCGCGCCCAGCCCACTTGGTCCTTCCATATGGTCTGAATAATCTCCCATATTGATCTCTGCCTGGCCTCCGCCCATGGCCGCTGATTTATTGGGAGAGTGCGGGGGGCTCCAAGGGCATGAATCAGCCATTGCTCCATCCACGACATGCCTTCATAAAAGTTCCCCTTTAATAAAATGGAGCGCGCACAGAGCGGGAGAAAGCCCTGGTGCCTGCCGGGAGGGAGGGAGGGAGGCCGGCTGACATTCCTTACGCATTACCCGGCCGCCGGCCTCAGGAAATGATGGCCATATATTTTAGGCGAGCAGAGGCGAGGCTGGGTTGGGGGATCGGGATTAGAGCCGCTAACTACTGGGATGCTGGACAGAAGTCCTGGCCCTGAGGGCGCCGCGGCCTTGGAGAGGCCCGTGCTTGGGGCACTCAGGGCTGGCAGAGCTGTGCCAACCTGCTGAATCGGAGCGTCTGGGGGCCTGGGCAAGGCGCGCCCTCCCCGGCTCCTCAGAGAATGGACTCTGCTTAGCCAACGTGGGTATGGGCTGAGCAGAATCAATAGAGATGCAGAAGGCAGGCGTCTCCCGGAGAGGTGAGCCAGCAAAGGCTAGCGGGGGCCAGCTTTCGTCTTGGGACTGGAGATCATCCCACTCCCAGCCGGCACAAGTCATCCCTTGGAACAAGAGCAGAGCTCAGCCCAAAGAACCAACGCAGCGGAGTCGGCTGGGGTAGGCGATGCTCCACACCCATAGACTCCCACGGCCACCCACCAGCACGCAAGTGGGTAATCTGGTGTCCTGGGCAGCCTCCCCTTTGGGCTCCCGGCTCAGGGCAATCCCTTCCTTGGCTGAGTCTAGTCCCACTGCTCCAGGCCCAGTACTAAGAGATGGAAAGAAAGGCAAAAGGTAATCCCTGCCCTCAAGGAACTCACAGGCCAAGGGAGGAAACTAGGTTCAAAAGGAGGAGACAGGAAAATCTGGAGCTAACCAGTGAGGGAGGGTCCGAGAGGGCACTCAGAAGACCTTGGCTTTGTGCCAAACAGGCGCATTTGAGCCGGGTCTTGAGTGAAGCCAGGGAAGCCAAGAGGCACAGACAAGGAGGCATGATGTTCCAGTTTAGGGTACAGCCAGCACAAAGACACAACATGAAATGCCAGAGGATTCGATTCTGGGGCCATAGGGGGCCACTGGAGTTCACTGTGTGAATCTTGAAATTTCTCAGACTCTACCTTAGAACATTTGGTTAAGACCATTCCCCATTTTAAACAGTGAAGCTACTTAGATCTAAAATGCGAGAACTCGCCAGGATCAGAAATGGGAGGACCTCTACTCCACCGGTACTTAAGACTGTGTTAGGGGAGAAAACTCCTTGCTAAACAAAGAAAGTACTTAAACCCATACTTATAATGAGGAAAAAAGTTCTTTAAGTCATGCCTATTTTTAGAATTAATACAATGGGGTGCTAAGTACCTATTAAAGGTCAGGCAACTTGTAAACTTGCCAGGACAAAAAGGTGAAAAACTGACTAAAAGGATTAGTCGACTCAGCTGTGTTTTTTCTGGTTCAAACTTACTAAAGGGATTAGTCCACTCAGCTGTGAATTCAGAATGGGCTGTCCTTTGGAAAATGGCAACTGTGATCGATAGATGGAAGAATTTAGGGGAGGTGACCTAGGAGAAAACCCCCTATATAAGAAAAAGGAATCTCTTGA
Source organism: Monodelphis domestica (assembly GCF_027887165.1). NCBI lineage: Eukaryota > Metazoa > Chordata > Mammalia > Didelphimorphia > Didelphidae > Monodelphis > Monodelphis domestica. Next base: position 756,775,426 of record NC_077227.1, on the reverse strand, counting down.
GAAAGGATCTCTTGAGAAGAACTCTTGGAGAGACAGACTCTAAGGAGGGTCTCTTGAGAAAGAATCTCTTTTGAGGACAATTTCTTAGAGAGAGCTCTTGAGGTCAATCTCTTGAAGATGATCTCTTGAGAAGAAGTCCCTTGGGTGAAGATGATCTCTTGAGAAGAAGTCCCTTGGGTGAGGATGATCTCTTGAGAAGAAGTCCCTTGGGTGAAGATGATCTCTTGAGAAGAAGTCCCTTGGGTGAGGATGATCTCTTGAGAAGAAGTCCCTTGGGTGAAGATGATCTCTTGAGAAGAAGTCCCTTGGGTGAGGATGATCTCTTGAGAAGTCCCTTGGGTGAAGATGATCTCTTGAGAAGAAGTCCCTTGGGTGAAGATGATCTCTTGAGAAGAAGTCCCTTGGGACTGACTCTGGCTGGAACTCCCTCTGGGGAAACTCTGTCCCCTTGAATCCTTGCTTGAACAGATCTTATGGTGAGTGATAACTGACTGACTGATCTTTTCTTTTAGGACTTAGGCCTGGGTTGGCCAGTGTTACCCTGGGCCAGTCTTTTCTCATTTATTTCCTTTTCTTCTCTTTCTCTCTTTCTTTAATTCCTCATTGTATTATTAATTAAATTCTCTATAAAACCCAGTTGACTTGGGTATATTTCCCTGGCGACCATCTTAAATATTGATTTAAAAACAAGACACTAGTGAAAACAAATTTTCTGTGGTCACAATTTACTCACCCACTCTTTTATCTACAACAATTTATATCTTCCACTATTTTACTCACTACAGTTTACGACCTCAACCATTTTAATTATTACAGTTTATGTCTCCCACTATTTTAACTCTCACAACTGAAAGAGGGAGAGATATAATCAGCTACTCTGGTAGCATGGCCTGGAGTAGGGAGAGAATTAAGGTGGGAAGACGGACCAGCCTCAAAGCCGTGAGGCTTTGCATCAGGAAGGTGGCACTGTCAGGGGAGAGAAGGGAACACATGAGAACAATAATGAGAAGGGAGAATAATCAGAGTTCGACATCAGATTAGATGAGGAGGGAGAGGAAAGAGGAGCCCTAGATGACATCCAGGTCGTGAGGCTCGGTGCTTGGGAGGAGGACAGTATGCTGGAGCGGAGTGTTGGAGGGAAAGCTAGCGAGCTGGAATTTGGTCACGTGGAGCTTGGATGTCGAGAGGTTGTGGAGGTGTCTTTAGACATCCAAAAGGACTCTGGCAATAGGAGACTGGAGATTAGGGATGGACAAATATAGCTGAGCATCATCTGCATAGAGGTGATAACTGAATCCATGGGAGCTGGTGAGATGACCAAGTAGAATAATATGTAAGGGAAAGAGGACAGCTTGGGATGGGGCCATGGGGACAACCATATCCATGAATGGAGGAATCTGAGGAGGAGCAGAAAGACAGGCAGAAGACAAACCAGGACATAGCATTGTAAAACCCTAGGGAGCAGAGAATATTATAGAGGGGGGGTGATTGACGGTGGTCAAGAAGGATGAGGATGGAGAGACGTCCATTAGATTTGGCCATTAAAAGACCATTGATAACTTTGAAGAGAGCCCTTTCAGTTGAATGATGAGGTCAAATGCCAGTTTGACCTGTTATGGCAATGGAGGAGCCACAAGGGGTTTTTGAGGATGGGGCAGACGTGGGCATGTTTGGAAGTAGTAGGGAAGCAGGAAGTAGACAGGACAGATGGAAGATAAGTAAGAGAGGGAAAATCACAAAGGGGGAAAACATTTGGAAGAGACAGGATGGGATGAGATCCCTTGGGCATGGGGAGGGATAGCCTTGGCAAAACAAGAGACCACTAGGAGGCACCATAGTGCACAGAGTGCCAGACCAGGAGTCAGGAAGACCTGAGAGCTAATTTGGCCCCAGATATGTATTCCCTGTGTGACCTTAGGCAAGTCATTTAACTTCTGCTTGTTTCAGTTTCCTTATCTGTAAAATGGGAATAATAGGACACCAGCCTCCAGGGTAGGATCAAATGAAATAGTATTTGTAAAACAATTAGCATACCAGCTGAAACTTAAGTGCTATATAAAGTTATTGTTATTTTTATTATTTGGAGAAGGACCACATCTTCATGGGCAAGAGTTATGAACTTATGACAGGAAAAATTTCAAATTCTATGTTTCTTTACAATGGTTGATTTCTTCCCTTCTGTGGGTAAAGTTTGTCATTATAATTACAAAATCTTCCATTTCTTATTTTATTAAAAAAAAGATTGTTCTCTCTATTTACATAATTGTAGTCATCATAATAGATTGTTTTTCTTGTGTTTGCATCACCTCACAGAAGTCTTCAAATGCTTCTCTGGATTCTTCTTGTTCACGCTTTCTTATAATATGGTAATATCTCAGTACATGTCTTGGTTTAACTGTTTGTTTCCAGTCCTCTGCTACTACCAAAAGGGCCTGATAAATATTTGGGTGCTTTGCTGTCTCCCTGTGGCCTGTGATGTGTGATATGTGATGCCAAGACCTGGAACACAAATTGTGCCTGCTTGGCAGTGGGTTCCCCAGGTCAAAGGACATGTTTTAGTCAATCTCTTTCCATAATCCAAGTTGTCTTCCTGAATGGTGTGATGAATGGACAGCTGTCCCCACAATGCACTGATGTGCCTGTCCTTCCCTAATGCCCTGAATTAGGCTATTTCTATCTTTTGTCTTATCTGCCACCTCTTTTTCTGGTGAGGTGAAACATCATTGTTGTTTTATTTGAGCACTTTCCTTGGTCACTAAGAGTGTGTGCTTATTCATCATCTTTGAATCCACATCCACTAGGCAATAGCCCTTGGTCTTGAAGAACTCACTGTTTTTGTTTTTGAAAATTTTTATTTAATTAATTAATTTAGAATATTTTTCCATGGTTACATAATTCATGTCCTTTCTCTCCTCTCCCCGCTAACTCCCTCACATGCAGTTCCACTGGGTTTTACATGTGTCCTTGATCAAGACCTATTTCCATATTATTGATATTTGCACTAGGGTGATCATTTAGAGTCTACATCCCCAATTATGTCCCCATCGACCCATGTGATCAAGTAGTTGTTTTTCTTCTGCGTTTCTGCTCCCACAGTTCTTTCTTGGGATGTGGTTAGTATCTTTCTCCTCAGTCCCTCAGGATTGTCCTGGGTCATTGCATTACTACTAGCAGCAAAGTCAGTTACATTTGAGTGTGCTATAATGTATCCATCTCTGTGTACAATATTCTCCTGGTTCTGCTCCTTTCACTCTGCATCAGTTCGTGGAGGTCGTCCCAGTTCACACGGAATCCCTCCAATTCATTATTCCTTTCAGCACAATAGTATTCTATCACCAAGTCTGTTTGTTCCTTACAGATCTTACCGACCAGCTTCTTTTCATCGATATGTGATGCCAAGACCTGGAAGGCAATTAGTCTGTGGGATGGTCAGACTAAGGATGCTCTAAGAATGCAACAGGGATAGTTTTGTATCAGACAGGATGAGACCAGATTGATGGAAAGCATTCAGAGGCAATCAGAGGAAGACACAAGAAGAAGGAAGGAGTACTGGAGTGCTGGATGCAGGGGAGGCAACAGGCCAATGAATAGACTGACCTCACTGGCATTTCATCCCTATTGCCTTTGATTCTGACACCAGGGGGATTTAGACACAGTTCCTGATAGCAGAGAAAAACCATGATAAACAGTCCGAGATCAAAGGAGGGATGCAGACCCCATTTTGCACCCATAGTCCCCACTGAGAAGAGGCAGGTGGGATTCTTTCTGAGCCCAGAGATGTTGGCCCCAATGAGGATAAGCCAGCCCCCCCCCTCCCCGGGCTTCTCTGCACCTGAGGATTCCTGAGCAGTGTTGGAAGAAATGATGGGCCTGCCCGCTCATTACAGGCTTTCTTGGGAACTCTCCTGATGTGGGGCTCTATCTGGGCCACTGAAGAAAATCCCAAGTCTAAGGATACATAAGTTGGCCAACAGAGCCACATTTTCCAAATGAATTTAATAAAATGGATTTCTCCCTTTTTGAAATCTGGTGTAATCTCTGAAGTATATCAACTCCGACCCAGGGAAAAACGTGTCCCTCCATGTGATTCCTGGAGCCCAATGGAAGGGGATCACGTAATTCAATTTGGAGGGCCTGCTGAGAGCTCATTAGGGGTGCTCCTGGAGAGGGGGATGAGGGGGATAAGGCTGGCCACCCTGTGGCCTGGGGAAGTTTCAGCCTCCTTCTATGCTCATTGGAGCAGGGCTTGTTAGGCTACACTACCATCCTGTGTCTCAGTGCCCAACCTGGTCATTCCTGGACGGCCCCTGGCATTCTGGGGGAATTGAATAAATGTGGCTGGAACTGAGGTTCTCATCACAAGCGACATGTTCCTTGTGAAGAGGAGGAAGTGCAGGCCCTGGAGGGAGGAAGGGAATGGCTGCAGGTCTCATAGCCGGTAGGTGGCAGAAACAGGATTTGACCACACATCTTTGTGATCTCACACCAAGCATCCTGTTCACCAGAAAGAGGGAGGCGGACGACTTTGGGTGCCTCTGGCTCCCCTAGATCCGATTCCTCAGAAGGCTAGACGGCATGTGTGCTGGCCCAGGGCCTCTCTGAAAGGAAGGATGAACAGGCCCTGAACAACTCGGTTAAGTCACCTTGGATCTGCTCCTCATCTGTCTCGTGAGGGTTTTGGACTCCAGAGTACCTTTTGCCATAAACCGTGCCACCTGCACTCCCTCGAAGGGCCAGGAGGAGAAGCTGTCCCCCAAGAGCCTGGGGAATTATCCTCATCATGTTGGGATGAACCTGACTCAGGCTGGCTTTCTTTGATTTCACTGGCCTTAGCAACTCTGTTGACTCTGTGCTAACCACTGGGACTCCAAAACCGAGCAAGCAAGACAATTCCTACCCTCAAGGATCTTCTCTGGGCCATCATTTGTTCATCTCCAAAGTGAAGAGATTTCATCCGGTTATGTCTTGGACCACTTCTAGCTTTTGGGAAATGGGGGCTTCAAGCTAAGCACATCCCTTTCTTTAAAATACCATGATCCTGGGAATATAAGGATTATTACCATTGTTGTACTGATGAGGGGAAGGCAAGAGAGTGACAGGGAGACAGACAGACAAAGAAACAGACAGGGAGACAGACAGACCAAAATAGAGAGACAGAGAGAGAGAGAGAGAGAGAGAGAGAGAGAGAGAGAGAGAGAGAGAGAGAGACAGCGAGAGAGAGAGAGAGAGAGAGAGACAGCGAGAGAGAGAGAGAGAGAGAGAGAGAGAGAGAGAGAGAGAGAGAGAGAGAGAGAGAGAGAGAGAGAGAGAAAATGACTTGCTCATTCACAGCAAATTCACACAGCAAATTCCCAAGTCAGACATGGAACTTGAACCATGTCTGAAAGCTCCCACTTGGAATCCAAGGCTCTGCCCATGGCACCAGGTGGCCCCATAAGGCACTGAGAAGGTGCTAGGTCAACATTTGGAGATGACTCTCTCTAATACAGGGCTTCTTCCCACCCAATTTCCCCTCTGCCAATGGGGGCTGCAGTGAGAGCCTCCTCTGCATTATCGCCAGGGCTGGGGCTGGACTTTGTGGCTACAGATGCTCAGTTCTCCCGGCCCAGGAGAGGAATCCTGCCTTGATTCCATCCGGTAAAGAGAAGAGGGCCGGCTTTGGACAGAATGACAAAGTAATTTATTGCCTGGGAACGAGGCAAATCTCTCGTGTCTCCGGGGGCTGAGGAAAGAGTCTGACATTGGCCGTGGTACCTGGCCAAGCGATCATCGATAAGCCGAGCAGCCAGGATTAGTCACTCCGCCAGAGCTCCCAGGGACCAACATGGGGATTTACTGTTTATTGGGAAAGCAGTGGAAAGCTCGCTCACTCGCTCGCTTGTTTGAGGCTCCTTTTCTCCTCTCTGCATCTGCTGGGCCCCGCTCGGCCAGGAGCAGGCATCCCACCAGGTTCGCACAGACGCTCTGCTCATAATCCAGCTCGGTGGCTTTGGAGTTGGGTTCCTCTTCGCTGGCTTGCGAGGAGCAGAGGTGGGAGTCATGGATCCTCTACGGTACTTCCCGGCTTGGATATTGGCCTCCTCTGGGTGGCGACTCCTCCAGTCCAACTCCACAAATCGCTGGTGTCCATAGGTGTTGCCTCTCATCTCTCTCACTCGATGGGAGCTCCTCAAGGCCACAACCTAGCCATCTCTTGCCGTTCTTTGTGTGCCCAGCACACAGTAGGTGCCTGTTGAGCTCCTTAAAGCTCCTCTCCATCCTGCTCCTGTGTTCTGTGCACCCAGGTCTCTCCCCCAGCATTTTCTCAGCCCTTGAACCCTCTACGTCCTAATTGCAAAGGGAGTCCCTCCCAGCCCCACCATCCTCCACTCTAAGGCCCTTCCAGTGTTCTCTCTCCGGAGCGTCCTTCCTCTGCCGCTCCGTGCTTTCTGAGCCCCTGCAGGAGTCGTCACGGTTTTTGCTGGGAGGACGACGCTATGAAAGATGGCCTGGCCTGGGGATGGGGCCAAGAGAAAATGATTGAGACTCCCGTGTCACAGAGAAGCCCAGGTGAGGCGCAGCGGTGCAAATTCCAATGGGGAGGGAGAGCGTGAAATGGGGCAGGAAAATTCCGAGGGAGACATCTGGAAAATGCGTCTTCCCTGAACTCGGCCTCGCAGGGCTACTTGAGCATCTCCGCAGCTCTCTGCCTGACAGTGAAGGCCCCTCCGAGGATCAGGATGGGAGGCTCTGAATGCCAGAGGAGAGGAGAGGAGAGGAGAGGAGGGGAGAGGAGAGGAGGGGAGAGGAGAGGAGGGGAGAGGAGAGGAGGAGAGAGGAGAGGAGGGGAGGGGAGAGGAGGGGAGGGGAGGGGAGAGGAGAGGAGAGGAGAGGAGAGGAGAGGAGAGGAGAGGAGGGGAGAGGAGAGGAGAGGAGAGGAGGGGAGAGGAGGGGAGGAGGGGAAAAGAGATGAGAGGAGAGGAGGAGAGAGGAGAGGAGAGGAGGGGAGGAGGGGAAAAGAGAGGAGAGGAGAGGAGGAGAGAGGAGAGGAGGGGAGGGGAGAGGAGGGGAGGGGAGAGGAGGGGAGGGGAGAGGAAGGGAGGGGAAGGGAGGGGAGGGGAAGGGGAGGGGAGGGGAGGAGGGGAAAAGAGATGAGAGGAGAGGAGGAGAGAGGAGAGGAGGGGAGGGGAGGGGAAGGGAGAGGAGGAGAGGGGAGAGGAGAGGAGATGAAAGGAGAGAGAAGGAGAGAGGGGAGGGGAGAAGGGGAAAAGAGATGAGAGGAGAGGAGAGAGGAGAGAGGATAAGAGAGGGGAGGGGAGGAGGGGAAGAGACGAGAGGAGAGGAGGAGAGAGGAGAGGAGGGGCCTGGGATGGGAGACCCGAGGAAACCCCCAGAGCTGGCCTTGCATCCACTCTTCTCCGGCTGGGAATGAGTTTGGTCTCTTCCTGGCCTCGCCCACTCCCTGGGCCCCAAGACGATGCCTTTGTGGCCGTGTTGTCCGGCCTCCAGTCCCCCCCTCCCACAGAGATCAACCCCAGCAGGCTCTTCTGCCCCCCCCCCCCCCCCATTAGATCCTGCGGCCTCGCAGCCCAGACTCTCCTCCCAGAGCCTCTCGCACAGGGAATCCGGAGCCCTCGCCTTCCTGCCAGCCTCTGTAATTTCTAGAGGCAGCGAGGTTGTGGGCCGGACCTACGCTGGGGAGGCCCCGAGTTCCAACCCTGCCACAGACCCTGTGGCGCTCTGGCCGTCCACCTCTGCCAGCCTCAGATTCTTCATCTGTGAAATGGGGATGACCGCAGCCGCCCTGTCAGTTTGCTGCGGGGAGCGAAGGAGACCCTACCCGGGAAGCTCTTCCAGGACCTCAAAGGGCCCCAGAAGTGCCGCTGCTTCATTGCTCCTCCCCTGCCCCCCCTCCCCTTGGGGATGCTTCCAGCCTCTGAGGCTCCCCCCTTCTGACTCTTCTCCTAACGCTGTGTGCACACGTGTGTTTACATGCATGTGCGTGTGTCACTAGGAGTGCCCAGGCGTGAGCACATGGGAGTGGGGGGAGGGTGAACCCTGAAGGGCTCCTGAAGCCAGCACAGAGCAGGGAGGTGGGTGAGTGGCTGCTGCGGCGGGCGGGCGCTGGCAGAGGCCCCGGGCAGGGGCGGGGCTCTGGCTGGGCTATTTCTCTTGGCCCGCCTCCTTTCCATTCCTCCACCTTTCCCCGAGCTCTCCCCTCCCCTCCCCTCCCGTCCCGGGCCAGCGGCCGGGCTTGTTTTCACACCTGAGCGGCCCTCGTGGGAGGCCGGCGCTGGGATGACGCTGGCCTTGCCAGGTGTCCAAACGCCTTCTTTCTCCGGCTGGCCGGCAGGACCTCCCCGGGGCTGCTTCTGCCTCCACTAACCGCCCTGGGGCTGTTCTTGCCTGCAGGGACAGCCTGGGCAGGGCATCTCCCTGGGCTTCTGGGGGTGGCAGCCAGAGGAAGGGCCGAGCAGACGGGTGGGGGCGGCACCCAAGGCCAACGGGCCAGGCCTGGCCGGACTGCTCGCACTGACCGAGGTCGGATCCCTCCCCCGGAAGATGGAGACCCGTCCGGGCTGTCCCCTTCGGGCGGCTTCGGAAGGTTGGACGGGACCGAAGCAGCCCTCTCAGCGCACCTAGGAAGCCCGCTGTGCGCCCACCCGAAGAGGGCTCCAGGCTCCAGGCTCCCCTCTCCCAGCCCCAGCCCCTGCTCTGCAGGCTCCAGGCTCCTTCCTCATGGCCTGCTGGCCCAGCGCCGGACCGTCGGCGGGTCCTCTTCCAGTCCGGCTGGCCTCCTTCCTCGTCCCTCCTCACCTCGGCCTCGCACAGTCCCGGCTCCTCCCGCAGCGCCTGGGCCGCCTGCCTCCCCTCCCCTCCCCATGCCTGCTGCCCCCGGGAAGTGCGTCTGGGTTTGTAAATGGCGGCCATGGATCCGCGCCCCCCCGCCAGCCCCCCAGTACCCCCTCTGAAAGGAGGCTTGCTCTGCGCCCGGCACAGGGAAGCCGCCTGATTGGTCCTTGGGAAGGAGCTCGTTGGGGCACCTCCCCGGGTTTCCCTGCTGCGTGTGTCTCTCCGTCATCCCAAAGCATCATGGGAGTCACGAATTCAGGAGGGAGGGGCCATCTGTGTGCACCTGAGTGTAGGTGGGTCCGTGCCCAGCGGCTGGCAGGCGAGGCTTGCTCTGGGCCTCTCCTCTGGGCACAGCCACAGTCTCCGGGGCCTGCCCCATCCGTGCCGGGCAAAGGCCAGTCTTTCCCCCAGGTGTGCCCAGGACAGTCAGGAACACCGGGTCAGAGGAGCGCAGGGCGGGGGAATGGAAAGAACCAGAGACGCCCTCCGGCTTAGCCCCCGCGATTCAATCACAAGACACTCGTGTCTCAAAGGGCTGAAATGCCCAGCCTGGAGTCAAGTACAGAATACGGAGGAACCGAGAGGGATGCGCCAGAATCCAGACAGAGAAGCACCTAGAACGCCTGCAGGTCGCGGAGAACGCTCCCTGTCGCTCCCGGGCGTTGAGGCTTGGGGCGGCTGTCGTCCTCCTGGCCCCAGGAGGGGAGGGAAGGGCAGTCTCCTCCCCGGGCGCTGGCAGCCCTGCTTCCTGGACTGGCACAGACACAGAGGTGGGCAGTGCTGGCGGGGAGCAACAGCGGCTGCCAGCAGCCCTGGCTGAGGAGATGTGGCTGTGGGGAGCCGTGGAACGCCCGGGGAAGGATCCCCATAAAAAGCGGAATGTGCTCATGAAACGGAGAGTGAGAAAACACACAGCTTGGATTTGTCCGCTGTGTTGCGGCCCAGCCAGCTTCCCAGAGACCAAAGGCCTTGACAAACACCCCAGAACTTGGGGTTACGCAAACACGTTCCAGTGCCCGCCACACACTAATTTGCCGTAATCAGCTCAGCGGGGAAGCTGGAGCTGGGACGGAGTAGGAGTGCAGGGTCTGTCCCTGCCAGTGCCAGAAGGGCCATTCTTCTCCCTGAGGCCCCGACGGAGCCCTCGTGGGGCCTCCAAAGACCCATGATGTGTCGAGAGAAGCCCGAGCTCCGTAGCCTGGTACCAGAGAATCCCAGAAATCCCCTGCCTCGTACCGCTTTCCACACCCAAAGTCTCTGCCCAGGCCATGGATCCTTGGAGGTATTGCATCCCTCTGTTGGGATGGAAGCTCAGGAAGGGCAGAGGCTGGCTCTCCTTGTGGGTTGTCAGCTTGCAGCAGAGTGCCTGACCTATAGTTTGTGCTTCAAAAAGGCTTTGTGGAGGGGCAGAGCCAAGATGGCAGCACCGTGGCCAAACTTTTCCAACACTCCCCCTCAAACAACTATAAAACAAGGCAGCACATTGAATTCTGGAGCGGAGCAGGCAACAAAAGTTCAGGATGAGACGTTTTTCCAGCCTAAGAAAACTTGGGAGATGGGAAGGGAAGGTCTGTGGCCCTGGGGTGGGGCCTTGAAGCTGGCTGTGACAGCAGCAGCACCAGAAGTTTTGAGAACTCTCAGCCTAGAGAGATTCCAGGTCCAAGAGGAGCACCAGTATTTGTGGCCGAAGGGGAGCCAAAGCCATTCCTGGGGAAAGACCCGAGTGTAGACTGAGAGAGCAGAAACCGCACTTCTCCCTGAGCCGTATCACATTGGAAGCACCCAAAACTTATAGAGCTCCAGAACTGATGCTGAAAACAGCCATATGAAAAGCCTAAAGCTCAGGACAGCGCCTCCACTTGAACCACAGGTAAGTAATGTTCAGTTTTAAACATGAAATTCAGAGTCAAGCAATGGGCTGGAAAAATGAACAACATTAAAAAAAAAAAAGAACCAGACCATAAAAATCTTCCACGGTGACAGGGACGTTGAAGACACAATTGCAGAAGGAGATTACAATCTGAAAAATAGTTCTAAGCAAAAGTCTCAAAGAAAAATGCAAATTGGACACAAGCCCAATTAGAATTCTTGGAAGCAAAAGCAATGAGAATGGGAGAAGAAAAACTGGTAAAAGAAATGAGAATTGATTATGTGGGGTAATTATTTAGGGGACTTGATCCCTCACATTCTAAGGAATCACAGAATCATGTGGCATGTCTGATGGCCTGACTCCTGGGTCCCCAGTGCCACAGAGTCAACATGCCAGTTAGAGCAACTTCATCATGGAGGGAGAAACTATAGATTTTAAAAAGAGAAGGAAGGATGAGAGAGGTCTCTTGGCTTCTGTACTCTGGTGTGGTGTTTTCCTCTGAGCTCTTACCCTATCTCTTGATCTCTAGCAAATGGCAAGCCAGCTACAATGGAGGATTGGATCTTTCCCTAAAGTTAGAAACACTGAAAAACCTTCTTTCTGTCTCAGTCTCTCTTCACTAATAAATGCTTATAAATCTAATAATAAGCCTTCAGATTAATTTTTATTTATAACACATGGAAGACAACTATGAAAAGAGAATTATAGTAGTAGTCTCTCGGTAACCGAGAATGACAATTGTCTTTGTGCACTTTCATCTGTGATGTACCCTCATATGGCTTGAAGAGAGTGGGGATAGATGAGTGTGCACAAAAACACTTGTGCGTGAAGGAGATTTAAGTGGAAAAGCCGATGCACAGAGACAGTCTCACTCTCTCGGCGTTGGAAGCCTGGGTCCAGTGGCACAAAAAGTCATTACACCTGGAGACTTCCTCAGCTGCATTGGATGGCCATGTTGTCCTTTGTGCTCCATCACGCCCTAAGCACTCCACAGTGCTTTGCTGCGTCGCCCTCTCAGCCGTTGAACCTTCTTGTTGGTTTCTTCCTCCTGTTCGGCCGAAGCAGTCTTCACATGCTGGGTGAGCAAAGCCCTGGTTCACCAGGGGTCGACAACCCGATGGCTCCCCTCACAAGGTTTAGCTGTCCTCCGCCTGTCGAAGCCATTGCTTGGGGTGTGGCCGCTGTTGCATGCTAGCAGCTACTGGGAGCCACAAGTGAGAGCTGGGTGTCAGGTGGGGGTCAGAGGCTGGAGAGCTGCCCTAGGAGGGCATGACAAGCCCTCCATACCAGAGGTACTACCCCTCCCTGAGCACACCCGGAGAATTAATAGCTTAGTAAAAGAGCCACAAAAACACTGAAGAAAATAACATTAAAATACATAATTGAATAAATGGTAGAAGAAGTGCAAAGGTTCACTAGAGAAAATAATTTCTTTAAATTTAGATTTGGTCACATGGAAACTAATGACTCCACAAGACATCAAGAAACAATAAAACAAAGTCAAAAGAAAGAAAAATCCAAATAAAATGTGAACTATCTCATCCAAAAAACTACTCACCTGTAAAATAGATCCAGAAGAGATAATTTAGGAATGATTATACTACCTGAAAGTTATGACCAAAAAAAGAGCTCACATATTTCAAGAAATTGTGAAGGAAATCTACTCATACCTTAGAATCAGAGGGCAAAGTAGAAATTTAAAGAATCCATTGATCACCTTCTAAAAGAGACCCCAAAATGAAAATTTCCAGGAATACTAAAGCCAAATTCCCAAGCTACCAAGGACAAGGAAAAAAATTTGCAACAACCAGAAAGAAATCATTGAAATATTGTGGAACTGCAGTCAGAATCACACAAGATTTAGTATCTTTACATTAAAGGAGCAGAGGGCTTAGAATGTGGTATTTGGGAGGGCAAAGAAACTAGAATTACAACTAAGAATAACCTACCCAGAAAAATGGAATATAATCCTTCTTGAAAAATAAAAAAAGGTATTTAATGAACTAGAGGACTTTTACTTGTTCCTGATAGAAAGCCCAGAGCTGAATAGAAAAAATTTACATTCAAACACAAGAGAACATTATTCAAGAGAAGGCATTAAAAGAACAACCTGAAAGATAAATCATAAAATATTCAATAAAGTTAAACTGCTTACATTCTTATATGGGAAATGATGACACATGTAATTCCTAAGAACTTTTTCTTTATTAGGGCAGTTAGAAGGAGTCTTCATAGCCAGAGGGCATGAGTTAATGACATTGGGTTAATCTACCAAAAAATTCAGAGGTGAGAAAGATGCACTGCAAGAAAGTGGGGAAAGAAGAGGAAGAATAGGGAACATTATTTCATATAAAAGAGACACTCAAGGAAGAACTTTAATAGCAGAGGAGGACTGGGGTGATGGGCAAAATGGTTCAACCTCTCTTTTATTGGAAAAGAGAGAAGACACATAGTCATTTGGTTATAAAAATCTGTCTCAGCCAATAGGAAAGTAGGAGTAGGGATAAAAGAAAGGAGGGGTAATGATAAAAGGGAAGGCAAATTAAGGGAGGCAGTGGTCGGGAGCAAAATCAACTTTTGAAGAGAGATGGGGGGAGAGAGAGAGAGGGGGGAGGGAGGGAGGGAGGGAGAGAGGATAAACAGAAGAAAATAGAAAGGAGGGAAATACACAGTTAGTAATCATAACTCTGAATGTTAATGGGATGAAACTCACATATAAAATGGAAGCAGATGACAGAATGGATTAGAAATCAGAATCCAACAATATGCTGTTTACAAGAAACACATGAAGCAGAACTTCTGCTGAGATAAGAAAAGGGAGAGGTAGCAATCATGATCTCTGACAGAGCAAAAGCAAAACCCAAGTTAATTAAAAGAGATAATTGGGGGGGAACAGTTCTCAAAAAGATATTACAGAGGATAAAATAATACCAATATTAAACATAGGCACCAAATGGCAGAATATTCAAATTCTCTTTTTTAATGAATAGAATTTATTTTCAAGTGTCTCAGCCCTTCCTTCCCCTCCCTGAATCATAGAAGGCATCATCTGGGAGGCAGATATATCTATAAAAAAGGATATCTTCCATGTTTCCAGTTTTTTAGTTCATTCTCTAGAGGTAGCAGTCCTAATTTATTCTTCAAGAATTAAATCAATAGCTGTATATGATATTTTCTTGGTTCTGCTCATTTCATTGTTCATTATCCTGTGTAGTTCTTTACAAGTTTTTAAAAGACTAGCTGCTCACTGTTTCTTTCTTTCTCTCTCTCTCTCTCTCTCTCTCTCTCTCTCTCTCTCTCTCTCTCTCTCTCTCTCTCTTCTTCTTCTTCTTTCTTTCTTCCTTCTTTCCTTTCCTTCCTTTCTTCCTTTCTTTCTTCTTTCTTTCTTTCTTTCTTCTTTCTTTCTTTCTCTTTCTTTCTTTCTTTCTTTCTTTCTTCTCTTTCTTTCTTTCTTTCTTTCTTTCTTTCTTTCTTTCTTTCTTTCTTTCTCTTTCTTTCTTTCTTTCTTTCTTTCTCTTCTTTCTTCTTTCTTTCTTTCTTCTTTCTTCTTTCCCTTTCTTTCTTTCTCTTCTTTCTTTCTTTCTTTTCTTTTCTTTCTTTCTTTCTTTCTTTCTTTCTTTCCCTTACCTTCCATCTTGGAGTCAATACTGTTCAAGTGACTTGCCCAGGGTCACACAGCTAGGAAGTGTCTGAGGCCAGATTTGAACCTAGGACCTCCTGTCCTCTAGGCCTGACTCAATCCACTGAGCCACCCAGCTGCCCCCCCTGCTCATTGTTTCTTATAGTATTCCATCATAATCGCATCCCAAGGTTTGTTTAGCCACTCCCTAATTGACTGGCATCCCTTTGATTCAGTCCTTTGCCATCACAAAGAGAGCTGCTATAAATATTTGGGACATTTACGTTTTTTCTCTTTCTTCTCCTATCCTTGGGGAACCAGACCAGCAGTGATATTCCTTGATATAAGAGTGTACATAGTTTTATAACTCTCTGGGTGCAATTCCAAATTCCTTTTCAAAATAGTTCTATTAGAGCACGGTTCCACCAACAGTGTATTAGAATTCCCAATTTTTTACACCCCTTCCAACATTTGCCATTTTGTCTTTTTAACCGATCTGATGGGTGTGAGATGATATCTCAGAACTGTTTGGGTTTGCATTTCTCTAATTGGTAGTGATTTTGAGCCTTTTTTTTCATATACCAATCTATGGCTTTGTTTCTTCATTCAAAAAGAATCTGTTCATATTCTTTGACCCTTTATCAATTGGGAAATGGCTCTTATTCTTAGAAATTGGGCAAAGTTCTTTAGATATTTTAGATAGGTTGCCTCTGTTTGCAAGGCTATCTAGAACTTCCCCCCAATTTTTTGCTTTTCTTCTAATTCTGGCAACAATTGTTTTACATGTACAAAAACTTTTCATTTTAAAGTGCTCAAAAATATCCATTTACCTTTCACAATGCTCTTCATCTCTTGTGAGAATTCAAATTCTTAAAGGCACAAGCAAAATGGGTGGAGCCACAATTATAAGGAAAGCACGAACCTGGGAGAATAAATTATGTTTCTCTGATAAAAGCATCACTTCTTAAATTTACAGGGAACTGAGTCAACTGTACAAAAATAAGTGTCATTCCCCAACTGATAAATGGTCAAAGGATATGAACTGGCAGTTGTCCGAAGAAGAAATCAAAGTCAGGTCTAGACACATACAAATGCTCTAAATCACTATTGAATAGAGAAAATAAAATTGCAACAACACTGTGGCACCACTTCACATGTGGCTAATGTTGTTTGTCCTTTATTTTTGAAGAGGACCAATGACATCACGAGGTGGTGTTTTGACTTGTGGGTGAATTGGATTTAAGTAAGATGGACTTGGACAAGGTCATCATCTTCACTCTCTTCCAGAATTGTCAAAGGCCAGTGGCAGGACAAAAGCCAAGATGACTAGTGATGGCCTGGGGTGCCATGGGTGACCTGGGCATCTTTGATGTTTGGCCAGGCTCGAAGGACTCCACAATGCCTGCTTTGGTCATCTTCATGGTTATTAGAACGAAGTGTTCTCATCTTCCCGTTCTGCTGGAAGAAGGATGTAACATGTTCCCCCCTCCAGACTGGAAGAACTGCTGAGCACTGAGTACACACTAATGGAAACGGTTCTTGTTTTTTGCTTTTCTGGCTTTTTTGTGCCCCGGCTAATATGGAAACCGGTCTGGCAGAACTTCACATGTAGAAACGATCTCATCAATTGCTTTCTCCATTGGCAGTAGAGGGGCTGGCGGGGAGGAAGAAAACGCGGACCTCAAAACTTTAAAAACGGTGCTGAAATAAAGAAAGAACGCTGTTTGCCCTGCTCGTCTTTCATTTGGTGTCCCAGTGCGTGCAGCGAAGGACAAGGGGATATTTACAAAGTGGATGCAAAGCCATTTGGGGAGAGAGAGAGAGAGAGAGAGAGAGAGAGAGAGAGAGAGAGAGAGAGAGAGAGAGAGAGAGAGAGAGAGAGAGAGGCTCGAGCAGCTGAGGGCTTTGGGTAGAGGCTGGTGTCTGAGCGAGTCTTGAAGGAAGTCCTTTATTCCAAGAGGTGGAGGTAAGGAAGAGAGCCTTGTAGGCATTGGGAGGCAGCCAGCACAAAGGTGTGGAGAGGGGAGCTGAGGGACAGCAAGGAGCCCAGTTTGGCTGGACCTTAGGGTTAGAGAGGAAGGAAGAGCCTCCTACAAGGAACTTTAAGGGCTTGACACTGCTCTTTATAGTTGATCCAAGAGGCAATAGGGACTCAGGGGAGCTTATTAAGTGGGGGTGTATGTGTGTGTGTGTGAGAGAGACAGAGACAGACAGACAGAGAGACACAGAGAGAGACAGAGAGACAGAGAGACAGAGAGAGAGACAGAGAGAGAGACACACAGAGAGAGAGAGAGACGGAGAGAGAGACAGAGAGACAGAGAGAAAGAGAGAGAGAGAGGGAGGAAGGGGGAGAGAGACAGAGAAAGAGACAGAGAGAGACAGAGAGAGGGAGGGAGGGAGGGAGGGAAGGGAGAGAGAGAGAGAGAGAGAGAGAGAGAGAGAGAGAGAGACAGAGAGAGAGAGAGAGAGAGAGAGACAGAGAGAGAGAGACAGAGACAGAGAGAGAGACAGACAGACAGACAGAGAGAGAGACAGAGAGAGAGAGAGAGAGACAGAGACAGAGAGGGAGACAGAGACAGAGAGACAGAGACAGAGAGAGAGAGAGAAAGAGACAGAGAGAGGGCGAGAGAGAGACAGAGACAGAGACACAGAGAGACAGAGACAGAGACAGAGAGACACAGAGAGACACAAAGAGACAGAGAGAGAGAGAGAGACAGAGAGATAGAGAGTCAGAGAGGGAGAGGGAGAGATCTGCCCTGGAGGAAAGTCGCTTTGGTGGCTGCAGGGAGGACGGACTGGAATGGAGAGAGGTTAGGTTGGAGGCCACAGAGGAGGTTAGTGCCACAATTCTGATCTGAGGTGAACGAGGGTGCCGCCAATGTGAATGGAGACAGACCCCCAAGACTCGATGACAAGCTGGCCAGGAGGGATAAGAGATGGAGGTATTGATTAATGGGACACTGGCCGTGGACCTGTGGGAAGGGGAGAAGGCTGGAGTCCTGGACGGTCATGGGGAAGTGCAGAAGGGGATGGGTTTGGGGGTGGACAGAAGTTAATGAATTCTAACACGTTGAATCTGAGGTGTGCACAGGACATCCAGGCCCAAATGGCCAATGGGCAGTTGGTGATGCAGGCCTTGAGTTCGAGAGAGAAGTTAGAGCTGAATTCAGAAATTGGGGACTCCTCAACAGAGAGAGACTACTAAAGCCCAGGGGAGCTGCTGATGGAGGGTAGAGAGAAAAGAGAGAGGGGGCTCAGGACAGAGCCCTGGGGGACATCTACCGCTAAGGCACATGACCTGGGTGAAAGATCAGCAGGGGAAACCTGGAGACAAAGGACGACCTTTGGAGGGGGAGGAGAGCGGAGCAGAGGGCATCTGTCTAGACCGAGGTTGCCCGTGTCCAAGAGGTGAAGAAGGATGAAGGTGGAGAAGCCCCAGAGAGATCGGTGACGACTTTCGGGAGGGTTCGGGGGAGTGATGAGATTTGCAAGACTGCAAAGGGTGTAGAAAAGGGCGAGCGGAGAGCCTGGGGACACCAAGTGCGAAAGCTTTGCAGGGAATTTGGCTGAGCAAAAGAGGAGGGATGTGGGATGGCAGCTTGAGGAGATGGGAGGGTCCGGGGAGGACTGTTTAAGGCCGGGGAGATTTGTGGGAACCCCTAGAAAGATGTCAAAGATCCGGGCCCGGGGCTGGTTGGGAGGACAAGTTTCTGAACAGAAAGCAACAACAACAGCGGAGGAGATAGAGATAAAGGGCTCATGGAGCAGAGACGTCCTCAAGTTTGCCCTCCTCTACCCAAGGTCTAAAAAGGGACGAAGGCACTTAGGGATCAAAGATGGAGAGCTGGGCCGAGAGTTTAGAGAAGTGAGAGCTAACCTTAGCTCTGCTCCTCATTTGCCGACTGACCTTGGGAAGCCACTTCTCTGGGCCTCTGTTTCCCCACCTGTAAGACCAAGGGGTGGGACCAGGTGATCTCTGTGTCTTGTCTTCTGTATTCTCTTCTAGCTCAGACATTCAGCCCACATTCTGTTTTCTAAAAGGCAGTGAGTGCTCAGTTGTTCTCAGGTCTCTTTCTGGGCTGACATTCCATGTTCCAAGGTCTTTTCCAGCTGAGTTGTTGGTTCTGTCACCCAAAGTTCCTGTCATCCTTTGCCCTGTGTTCTAAGGTCTCTCTGAGCACGGACATCCTCTGGTTTGGGGTCTGCCTTTGCTCAGATTTCAAGGAGATCTTGCCAGTGGGGTAAAGTGGGTGTAGTCTCAGAGGGAAGGTGCTGGCTTTCAGGGGATCAGGAAAGGCTTCCTGAAGAAGGTGGCATTTCGGAAGGAGCCAGGGAAGCTGGGAGACAAGGGGAGATAAAGAGGGGAAGCATGCCCGGAGCACAGACTCACCCTGGGATCCTACGGCAGGACCTCAGCGTCCTCTGACTCTCTTCCATCTAGTCTAACCTCCTGGTTCGACCTCAATGCCTCTCTCCAAAGTCCCCCAGGATTTCGAGGGGGCGTCAGATCCAATGGCCTTTTCTGCATCCTCTGACGCTGCTGGCCACCCTCTCCTCCCTTCTGGCTAGCTTTTCGGTGCATCCCTCTATCCTGGTTCTCCTCCTACCTGTGTGACTGCTCCTCTGTTTCCAGTGATGGATGTTCATGCCACATCCACTAGCCTCCCAGTAGGTAGAGATGAAGACTGAGTGCTGGCCAGCTTCTCAGAGCATCTCCACTGAGCAGCCCTGGCCACAATCTAGAGGCAGAGCCTGAGGAGTGGGGCTCTCTTAGAGTCTCCATAGAGTACGCAGTGAATGGGGGTCTCCAGAAGGAAAGGAGGAGGGAGCAGAGCTGTTCCCCCCATGCCCTGGCCTTGCCAAAATGTTGGAAGCTGATTCTAATCCCTTCCCATTTGATAAGACGCACACTTCCTGTTGGCCCTGACTCTTCTCTCCCCATCCCAGCTTTCCCTCTGTAACTCAGAAAATCAAACCCACATGTTTGGAGATTAGCATGGGCTTTAAATCAGAAAACAGAGTGGAAGGAAGGCCTGCCTCCTCCTGGCATCTCACTACATCTCTGCTCTTCCCAATGGGAGCTGATGCCCAATGTCAAAAGGGTTCAGGTAGGAGTCAAGCATTTGATAACTGCTGGCTCGCCAAGTTTGCTGTGGGAACTGAGGCTCTTCAGGGACTTCCTAGGCTTGTGAGTTTTTCCCCTCTGATCAAAAGGGAATCAGAACAAATGGTCTGGGGGTTCTTCCCTGGCTCTCTTTGATGTTCTAAAATTCATCCCCCCCCCCCTCGGATATTCAGTGTCTATGTTCTAAGATTCCTCTGGGTTCTGACATTCTGTCTCTAGATCCCATGGTCCTTCCCAACTCCGATCCCTTCTGTTCTATGTTCTAAGGGCCTCCCAAGGGCATTTTTGTCCCAAGGTTCCTCCCAACTCTGCCAACCCATGTTCTAAGGTTCCTCCCTGCTGTGGCACTCTAAGTTCCATGTCCCAAGTTTCCTTTATGATCGGACATCCTTTGTTCTCTGGCCTCCTCAAATTCTGATTTCACTGTTCAATTTGTTGAAGCCCCCTTTTTTGTGAAGTTTGTGAAAGATTTGTTCCATGAGTATGGAGGAAGTTGGATAAGTGCTTGGTCTCTATTGATCTTGGTCACCAGAAAGAGGACCCAGGCTTGTAGCAGCAAGGAGTCATCATCGTAGGACAGCAGAGAAAGTCCTGGTGTGGGGTAAGAAGATCTTGATTCAAATTCTTGTTTGGCACTCAACACTGTATGACCCTCAAGTAGTCATTTAATATCTCCAGGTCTCAGTTTCCCCTTTTGCAAAACCTTGGGTTGGTTAGATGATCTCTAAGATCTCTTCCATCTCGGAATCCTGAGATTCTTTCTTTTTAAAGTAGGACACACAATTTTAGTATTTTAAGAACTCCCCGTTAGTCTGGCTTTGTCTAAGAAGATGTGTACTCATAGGGAAGAAGTAATCAAAGAAAACAAAGAATGCCAACATCTATGGAATGGAAGACTTGTTGGACTCAGTGTCTACTGACTTTCATCCCATGCTCTTCAGATTGCTCCCCTGCCAGCCAAAGAAGGATGATTAGCAACTGAATCTAGAGTTGGAAGTGTTTTTCTTTTCCCAAAGGCATCCAGTCCAGGGGACAACTAGGTGACTCAGTGGATTGCTAGAAATGAGAGGTCTTGGGTTCAAATCTGGCCTTAGACATTGTATGACCTTATGAAAGTCACTTGACCCCCATTGTCTAGCCTTTACTGCTCTTCTGTGTTGGAAAATATTTCAATACAGAAAGCAAGGGTTTAAAAAATAGATATTCAGTCCAACCATTGCATTTTATTCATGGAAATTGAAGCCTAAGGTGGGCAAGTGACTGATCCATTTACACAAGTCGTTGAGTACCAGACATGGGATTTGAACTCAGGTTCTCTGGATCCAACTAAAGTGCTCTCTTCTTGGACCATGGACTGCATACTCCTTTAATAATATATGCAGGTGTAAGAAATTAAGTTAAATTTATGGGTTTGACTAAATATGAAAATTCTAAAGTAATATTGTGGATGTCAATTTAAAGATATTATAATTTAAGTTAAAAATGACTTTAGTAGCTTTATTTACAAAGAGGTAGAAAGAGTGAAAATTGAAAAAGGCAGCTAAAGAGATGGGTTTTAACAAGCCTACTAGCCCTTCTCTAGTGAAGTGAGGCTCAGCCCCACAGGGGCCTCCCCACATCTGATGTTGTCTTCAGCTAGAGTTCCACCAATGCAGCCTCCTCCAAAGCCAAGGCAGGAATCTCTAGAACCAATCTCTCCAGAAGCCAGGAAAGGAAGGCCAGCTACTCACCTACCCAAGATGAACTCCAAAGGAGTAGACCAAAGGCCAAGTCCCAAGGTGAAGTCCTCCAATACCAAAATCCAAAGAAGAAGATCCAGGAGCGGTCCTCCAAGAAGCAATCCAAGAGCCACGGTCCCAGCTCAAAGTGAAGCCAAAGTCTCCTTTGGACAGGAAGTTCAGGACTTTTTATAGTCCTTTTTCCATGTCACTTCCTGTCCCTTCCTCTACTTTATGGGAACCAATTACAGTCTTTCAAATTGCTTAGCACTGCCCAGGGTCAGGTCAGTGGCCTCTGGAGTTGTCAGTCACTTTAGCAAGTGACTTGGGAACACTCTTACTTAGTGTTAAGTAGGGATGCTTAAGTTTTTGATTGATTAACTTAAAAATTGCTGCTTGATTGACAAAGAGTTTGATTCACTCTTCACACAGGAAACCAGGTAGATAAACCTCTGAGAAGTGGGACCAAGACAGGTGGGCTAAGTAGAATAGAAGAGGACTGAGGCCAAGGAGATTCCATTCTAGACCTTTCATTATAGGAACTCTTCTATGTGAGGGGGTTTGCGCAAATACTGTTATCTTTCTTTTTGCAGGGGAGAAAAGTGAGGTTCAAAGAAAAGAAAGGGTTTTTCCATGGTCTCATGGCCAGAAATGATCGATTCAAGATTTGAACCCAGGCCTCTTGACATGGTGGTGTGTCTCAGCAATTAGGTGATGAAGAAATGTTTGTGGATCTGAATTAAAATCTTAAAAGTCAGAAAATTAGTGGTGGAAGGTCCTCAGAGGCCATTGAATCTAGTTCCATTTTACCAATGAACAAATTGAGGCCAAGAGATGTTAAATGACGTCCAGTTTTAGAAAAGTAGAAAGTGGCACAGGTGACATTTGAACTCGTGCCATCTGGTGACAAATCCAGAGAATGGAAGAGAACTAAAGGGTCTCCTTACTGCCAACATATGAGATGCTGCCCTGCCCCCAGGAGCATCAGCAGCAGACTCGAGGAGGAGGAGGAGCCTCTTTGGAATCCGTGAATTCCACAGCCTCCCTGAGGACACGCAGAATCTGCATTGGTGTCCCAACGGCTTGGCACCCAGTCAGACAGGAAGTGATCAATGAATGGGAGGTTGCAATTATTCCTTTATTCATTGGAGATTATAAATGGAGAAAGGCAGCATGGAAGAGTGGCGAGAGGGGCAACCCTGGAGTCATGAAAACCTGAGTTCAAATTCTGCTTCTCACACTTTGTGACCATGTAGGGGACACTCGACTTCAGGTGTCCCCAGGATGCCTCAGACAGCCTGGATTAGGGTCAGGGTTAGCAGAGTCCTGGCCTTCCCTCCCACCTGGGCAGCCCCTTCCAGCCTGGGGCCACTTGAGGGAGTTCCTTCATGTCTTGTGGCCTCAGTTTCCTTATCTGTAAAGACCTAGATGGCCTCTGAGGGTCCTTCCAGATGGCTGATTCTATGGAAGGAATATGAATTGCCCATTTGCGTCAGTGGATGGAGTTTCCACATTGGGAGGTTCCCCACACCAGGGAAATCGCCGGTCTGAGCTTATGTAATATATATGCATGTATACCTGTAATACATACATTATACATCATATTTACACTACATACATATGTTTGTATGTATTGGGGCAATGAAGTGGAGCAGTGGATCGAGAGCTGGCCCTAGAATCAAGAGGACCTGAGTTCAAATCCAGCTCAGCTATATGATCCTGGGCAACGCTGACCCCTGTTTGCTTTAGTTTCTTCCTCTGTCAAAGGTGCTGGAGAAGGAAATGGCCAACCCTCCGGCGCCTTTGCCAGGAAAATCCCAAATGGGGCCATGAAGAGTTGGATGTGACTAAATACAAGAACCAAAGAAAGTCTACATGTATAAACATATCAATGGGCAAACACGCACACGCACATATATGTATGTGGAGAGAATGAAAAAGAGCTCATGTATGATAAGACAAGACTGTAAGAGGGAGAATTCGATGTATGTATATTTACAAAGAATTGTACACATGCATCTGCACGTGGGGCTTCCTATGCACATGTGTGTGTACACGTGTGTGTGTGTGTGTGTGTGTGTGTGTGTACTACACGCATGCAGGTGTGGGCATGGCTTAATTCCCTTCGGCAGACTTGACCTTCTTCCTTTGGCGAGCCCCCGTGCTCTGGGAAAGGCGGCTTCTGCCGTCCCCTTGGCTGTGTCGGGAGGCGCATCTGGAAGCCCTGGCTGGAAGCTCCTCCGTATCTCCCTTCAGACGGGCTCAGTGGCCCCCTGCCCCCTCCTCTGGGGGAACTCCGAGCCTCCTTGCTTGGGCGGAATCCCAGCCGGGACATGGCGGCCCTGGGGGGAGGTGGGCCGGGCATCCCCCCTTCGGCGCCGGGTATCGGGGAGCCGCGGGGCAGGCTGCCCGCCGCTGAGTGGCTTGGGCTCTCCTGTCTCCTGGGGCACCTCTGCGGGGTGAGTGCTTGCTGGCCCGCGAGGAGCCCCCAAGGCCACCTGGGCAGCCGCCCCAAATATCTAGCAGACGGATCAGCGCGTCTGCAGAGGAGTCCTTTGGCGGCCAGGAATGCTCGCTCTGCTGAGTCCTGCCAGGTTTCTGTTCACACCGGGATGGGGAAGGAGCTCGAGGCCTGGGAAAGGAATGAGAGAGGGAGGGCGGCCAGGCACTGAAAGGGGCCTGGGAGACATCCTCCCGCCCCCTCCAGCCTCCCCGAGGACGTGGCCCAAAGGCAGCACCCCCAGGGGCTGGGCCCCCCATCCCTTGGCTCTCGGAGCGCCCAGGAGGCTCCTTCAGGACTCCGAAATTCAAGGAGGCAGCTCGGAGGAAGCCATGGAAGGAGATGATGGCTTTCGGGCCCCCAAGTGCCTCCGCTCTGCCGAATCACAACCCCTAACCCAGCTGGAAAAGCGATTCCATGGCTGCGACTTCCATCGCTCGGCCCCCATCCCTCCAGCAGCATCCACCACCCACTGGCACAGAGTTCAAATCCCGCCTCAGACATTTGTCTGTGGTGTGACATTGGGCAAGTCTCCTCCCCGCGTTTGGCCACAGCTGTGCAGCTCTTTGCAAACTTTACAATGCTCCAGGTTTGCTAGATGCTGTTGTCAGTGGAAGCGATGAACCCAGAGCCTTCCCGGGGTGCACAGGAAGGGGGATTCTCTCTCTCTCTGCCAGGAGAATCTCCTGACAGCTTGGCCAGGGTATAGCAGTCAGGAAGGACCACGAGCTGCATTTCTATTTCTGTCTCATCGGCTGAGAGAGCAGAGACGGGTTAGCAATACATTGTATTGGGGGAGAGGAAACAGCCAAAAAGGGGCAACTTTTATGTGAATTCAGGGCAAAGACTATGAGGTTGGTTCCATACAAATCTTGCCATGGGTGGCGTCATTGTGGGGGAGCAAATAGGCTTGGGAAAGGGAAGGAAGCAATGATTCCCCCTATTAGAATGAAGGTGGGGTCCCGTTAGCTCAGAAAGGCAGAAGGAAGCTCCCAAAGCTCCCAAATCTTCCTTCCGAGAAGGCAGGGGATACTTTGTTCTTGTGCTTGAACACTAACTAGGACAACAGTAGCCTGCACATAGTAGGCACTTATTAAACAATTGTTCATTCATCCATCCATCAATAATCTGTCACTGGCCTCTTCCTTACTTGGAGCTTTAATATTCACTTGATTCAATAAGCAGGGAAGAGGAGTAGAAGGGGTGCTGGGCCTGGAGCCTGGGGACACCTGGGGCCAAATTTTGCCTGTGGTAGAAAACAGCTATATGAGTTTGGGTGAGTTATTTATCCCCCTCAAAGCCTCAGTTTTCTTACCTGCAAAATGGGAATAATATGTATGGTCCTAATCCACAGTGTCATTGAGAGTCTCAAAAAGGCCCTGGAAAACTTTGTCAGTATAGAAATTCCCCTCTCAGTATTACTGTTATTGTTCATATGTGGGAGTGATGATTATCATCTAGGGAAATCTCTCTAACCTTAGAGTTGTCCCAGAAGGGAAAGACTCTCAGGGGAGTGGGATGCCTACCCTCCCCCTCTACAGAGGGGGTCCCCCCATGGTGTTGGGTGCCCAGAGGCATTGTGCAAGCCCATGTTGGCCAGAGGGGAGGTGCAGGGGAGGGTCTGAGGTCCTGTTCAAGTCTATAATTCTCCGACTCTCAGATGCTGTCAAGACCAATGGAGACAGAGGCAGAGAGCCAGAGTCAGACAGAAAACAAAAAGAGGGAAAGAGACAGAGGAATCTGCTGGGGAGCGAGAGAAAGGCGCCTCCCTATTGGCATGTATCTTGTCGACTCTAAACCCCTTGAGGGCAGGACCCGCTTCGATGTTCCCTTCGGAGCCTGGCTTCTTGCAAACAGTAGGCACTTAGCTGTTGTTCTTTAGTGGTGCCAGGGAAGGACAAAGGCCGGGAGGAGCTCTTGCCAGGGCTCTGGTTCAGCCAGGGAACAGGAATTGTAGTATCAGCGTGCATAGCAGGTGGGTGCCTGGCTGAGGGCCTGGGTCCATCCCGCTAGTGATAGGTAACCTTGGCCCACCTCCGGGAGTCCCACCCGCCCCATCTGCTCTGGGTTATTTATGATGATTTCTCTAATTACGCACAATTGAGTTGCGACCGATGATTAAAGGTAATCGGCAATAATAAGGCGGCCTTGTCCTCCCCGCCCTGATGACTCGCTCATTGATTGCAGTGATTTCCCAAATTGCCCCTCACAATCAGAGATGTTTAGCACCTGGCTCTTCCATCCCTGGAACATCTGCTCCAAACGTGTGATCAGGGGAGCCCGGGATGTGTCTTGGAATGAAAAACTGGAGACTAATCCTGGAAAAGAGATTCCTGGGCGGCCTGAGATTCATTGTGAGATGATGAGAGGAGGAAAGGCAGAGGAATCTCAAGTTCACTGCTAGCCTGTCGGGGCATCAGAAGGCAAGAAACTATGCGGGGTCTTCCCCATTCATTCTACACATTTTCTAACCTCCAGGTTTTTGCTCACACTGGGTCCTCTCCATTCAAAATGTTTTCTCGCTCTTTCTGTCCTGGGAAATCCTGTCTGTTCTACAAGCCTCCAGTTCAAGTGACTTCTTATTGAAACAGCCTCTCAGGACTCCTCCTTGAGGTTCAAAGTCATTTAGAATCGGGAAAGGCCTTAGTGATCATCTGGCCCAACTCCCTCCCTTTACAGATGGGGAAACCGAGGCCCCAAACAGAAAAGAAAACTGCTCACAGTCGTGCAGCAAGGGAGGGTGCCACTGCTTGAACCTGTTGACATGAAATATGAGAACAGGAAGAGTCTAAAGGTTTTAAGGAGGAAATCCTCCTGTAGGCCAGGCCTTTTAAGGATTTGGGTACATTTTACTTAAAAGGTCATTTTTTCTCTATCACTCCCTTCTTCAGAGACCTAGGAGTTAGCCTGGACATCTCCTTGTCTCTTACCCAACCAGACAGACCAAGCTGTCACTAAGGCCTGTCAATTTCACCTCTGCAGCTTCTTTTGTGAATTTCACCTCTGCAGCTTCTCTTGTCAAGGATTCATCTCTGCAGTATTTCTTATTGATTTCACTTCTCCTGCATTTCTGGTCATTTTCATCTCTTCATCATCTTCTTCTGATTTCACCCTGCAGCATTTCTCTTCAATTTCACCTCTGCTGCATCTTTTGTGGATTTCACCTCTGCTGCATCTTTTGTGGATTTCACCTCTGAAGCATCTCTTATTGATTTCACCTCTCCTGCATCTCTGGTTATTTTCAAAATTTCTTCTCAATTTCACCATAGCAGCATTTCTCCAATCTTTCCCTCTTCTCCTCCAACACTGTCCCTACCCTGGCATAGGTCCCTATAACCTCACACCTGAACCATGGCAGGAGGTGCTAGGGGTCTGCCTTGCCTCCAGGTTCTCCTTCCTCCAATTCATCCTCCACTCAAGTGGTTTTCCTAAAGTATTTGTCCAATGCCAGGGTTTCCTAGGACCTCAAGGATCTAATACAAAATGCCATTTGACATTCAAAGGCCTTTATAACCTTGTCCCCTCCTATCTTTCTAGGCTTTTAATGCCTTACTCTACAGTCTTCTCTTCTGGTGTTTAACACAGTGCTTGGCACATAGTAGGAGCTTAATAAAGGTTTGTGATTGATTGATTGCAGCTACCTTGCAATTCAAGGACACTGTTTCCCTTGCTTATTTTCAAACCAGATAATCCATCTGCTGATTCCAGGAATTTTCACTGACTTTCCTCATGCCTGGAATGTTTTCCCTCCTTGCCTTTGCCTTCTGGTTTCTGACTTCCTTCAAATTCCAACTAAAAGCTCCTCTTCTATAGGAAGTCTTTCCCAATGCCCTTATTCCTAGTGCCTTCCCTATTGATTATTTCCAATTTGTCCTGTGTATAGCTTGTTTACATACTTATTTATAGATTGTCTCCCCCATTAGAACAGTCATTGAAATAGTGTCATTGTCATCTATGGAAAAGCATCTATTGACTGTCCTATGGTTCCATGACCCATGCCTGGGATAACCTGGACCCAAACTCCCTGCCCTGCTGCTCTTCCCCTCTATGTTCTGTCTCCTCCTGTTAGAATGTAAGCCCCAAGGGTAGGGAACTGCCTTTTTTGTGCATTTATTTGCCTAGTACCTGGCAATTCACTAACTTCTCAGGGTTCTGAGGAGCTGTCAGATATTGTCAGCTACAGAGTGGGACTGGCCTGAGAGGGAGTGTCCTCACCTGGGAATTCTCTGTTCTAGTGGTATTCCAATCCCTATTTCTGTCCTGTTGCCAGTACTTACTGACACATAGGAGAGACTTGGGAAATATTTCTTCTTCTTTCCCTTCCTTTCCTTTCTCTCTTTTCTTCTCTTCCCCTCTCCCTTCCATCTTCCATCTGGATACATGATAAATGATACACTGTCAGCTCCTTGAGGATAGACTGCCTCCCATGTGTATTTATTTTCTCAGTCCCTGGCATTCAGCAGGCTCCTAATAAATGCTTTTTCTTTCACTGGGGGGCTCATTCCGGTTTAGGTTGGACCTTTTCTACTCTGATGCTATGTCATTCTGAACATTGGCACTCTCTGAAAGGGCTTGAGATCTGGGTTTGAGTTCCACCTTTAACATATCCTATGGCTGGGTGATCCTTTCACATCTGTTTCCCTGGGTAATTTCTAAGATTCCCCATCGTGGCTGACCCGAATCAGTGGGGTTGCTTCCTGTCATAGGATTTCTGTTTGATGATAATGTAATAGGGCTATGCCAAAAAAAGGAAGACCAGAAAGAAGACAGTCCCCTGCCTTCCTCATCCCTGGGAACTGAGCAGTTCCTTCATAAACCTGGAAGATCTATCAAGACTGGGGTTGCTTTTGCTAATAAAGAGACGCTCCTACCCAAAATCCAGCCTCAGTGGTGGGGCCAGGATTTCCTCTCTAGGCCCTTGGCCTGGATCTTTGGATCATCGGATTCTGAGCTGGAAGGGGATTGGGGAATCATCCCATCCAAGGCCTTCATCTCCCAGCTCCCTGGCTCCAGGGAGCCTGCATCCCAGCTCCAGGATGGTCTGCAGACCTGGAGTCATGCTTTGCAACCCCCTCCTTCTGATGGGCTTTTCACTGGCTCATAAATAACAGCCACCCTTCGCTCGTCTCTTTTCTTCTCTTCTCTTCTCCTTTCCTCCCGCCTGCCTGCCTGCCAGGTAATCCCTTTCCAAGTTGCAAAGCTCCTCTCTCTCTGCCTTTTATCTGCCTCCCTTTCCTGAGCCAGCTTTCTGTCCTCCATCCTCATTCCTGTTCAAGGGCTCTTCCCCTTGGCTATTAATCCCGGATGTGGGGGCTTGTCAAGTGCTTTGGAAATCAAAGTGCTCTGTGTTCATCCCCTAAATCTCGGCTGTCTCCCATGGCAATGAGATCTTCAAGGAGTCCCGTCCGATTAGGCAAACATGACCCTCTGGCTCCATGCACACGGTCGACTTCTGGGCTCCTCCAGGTGTGCTCCCACCACATCCGCACTGGGGACTTGTAGGAGATCCCCTGCCTGCCCCCCCCCTTCTCCCCGCTCCTAGCACCAACAGAACAAAAAGAAAGATGTAGAAAATGCCCAGATCCCAGATGCTGAGGCTCCAGCCTTGTCTTAGAGGAGTGACACTGCCTTGAACTCCTCCCTCATCCTTGCTTGGGAATCCGTCCCAAACTTCTGTGTTCTCCAGTCATCTGAGACATGGGCCAGGAAGAGTAAATGTGGCTTCCAGGAAGGCCAGGCCCAGTCACGGAGACCGTCTACCCTTGAGGAAGAACTTTCCCATTTCCAGACACATGTTCTTCCTTGCTTATACCCATCAGTTAATCAAGGACTAATCCTCGTTAGGAATGGACTCCATGTGAGGCACTTTGTATGGGGTTACAAAGAAAGAAGAGACTCGGTCTCTACCTTCAAGGGGTTTCCATTTTTTTTTATGATATGTAACTTTTTTTTTAAATTTGATCATTTCCAAGCATTATTCATTAAAGACATAGATCATTTTCTTTTCCTCCCCCCCACCCCCCATAGCCGACGCGTAAATCCACTGGGCATTACATCAAGGGGTTTCCATTTTTTAAAATTTTATTTAATTAATTAATTTGGAATATTTTTCCATGGGGTTACATGATTCATGTTCTTTCCCTCCCCTCCTCCCACCACCTCCCATAGCCAACAAGCAACTCCACTGGGTTTTACATGTGTCATTGATCAAGACCTATTTCCATATTATTGATATTCACACCAGGGTGATAATTTAGGGCCCATATCCCCAATCCTATCCCCATTGACCCATGGGATCAAGCACTTGTCTTTCTTCTGTGTTTCTGCTCCCACAGTTCTTTCTCTGGATGTGGATACATTCTTTCTCCTCAGTCCCTCAGGATTGTCCTGGGTCATTGCATTGCTGCTAGTAGAGAAGTCAGTTATATTTGATTGTGCTACAATGTATCAGTCTCTGTGTACAATGTTCTCCTGGTTCTGCTCCTCTCACTCTGCATCACTTCCTGGAGGTCACTCTAGTTCACGTGGAATTCCTCCAGTTCATTATTCCTTTGAGCACAATAGTATTCTGCCACCACAATTTGCAAGGGGCTTCCATTCTAAGGAGAGGTGGTGTATGACAGAGGCTGGGACATAAGAAAAGTGCCAGGCTGAAGAATGTGTGGAACTATCACCTCAATGGGGGAGGGGTCCCAGGAGTTTGGAATCTGGAGCAGAGTAGAAGACTCTGGCTGGTAGAGGAGTTGGTTTCTCAGTCTTGAGAAGTTGAAGAGAGAAGATTGAATAAGACTTTCTCCTGAGGATTACTTAGTTTTCCTGCTGGTGACTGGAAATCTTCCCCCGCCCCCACATTTCCCAATTGAAAAGACTATTGAAGAGGAAACCTGAGAAAGACATTTAAATCTCTGTCTGACTTGACTTCAGCTCCTGTTGCCCTGAGTCTCAACTGTGGCCAAGGCTGGGGGGGGGGGCAACCTGACTTTCTCTCAGGGGGCTCAGGCTGCCAAGGCCCGAGTTCCCTTCAAACTCGAGGAGGGAGGAAAAGGGTTTTAGATAGAGACAGGGACCCCCTTTTCCCACCTTCCTTTTCCATTCTTTCCCTGCCAGGTTTTCTTTTGTATTATCCTGATTGAGTTAAGTTGACATTAAATAGTTATCTTTTCCCCAAGCTGTGAATCAAGTGTGAATGAACAGATCAAGGGGAAAGCCTTTGGTCTTGAGCAGTGGAGGGGGGACAAGAGGTTCAAGAGCAAATTTGGAAGAGCAGCCATAACTAAGGAAGGAAAGCAGAAGTGGGAAAAATCTTCAAACCCCTTTCCTCTCTCTGAGCCAACCCATACATCTGCTGTCTTCCCTGAACCCTGCTTTGAGAAGGAGGGGTCTCCACTCTTTCTCTCTCTATACTGAAAGACTGAACCCCTTGGTTACAACTAAACAACCCCTCCAATACAGGTGCAAGGATATGGAGCCAGGGAAATGTGGATTTGAAACCTGCCTCAGTTACTCATGAAGACTCTGAAGAAGTCACCTCACTGGGTCTCAGTTTTTCCATATGTAAAATGAGAGACTCAGTCTCCTCAAAGATCCCTTCCTGCTCTAAATCAATGCTCCTTTTCAAACATGTAAGTACCATGCAAGCTGAATTCAGGACAGCCTTGGTAAGGAAGGTACTAGCAGTTTGGGATCAGCAAAGATCCCATCTAGAAGGTAATGCTTGAGTCTCTGAGTCTTGAAGGAAACCTGGCATTCCAGAGGCTGTGAAGGAGCAAGGAAGGACTATTTGTCTTTGCATCCTTAAAGCTGAGCTCTGTTCTTGGCACATAGTAGGGTATTTAGTACAAACTTGTCGGTCCATTGGTTTGTTGATTGAGTGAGGCCTGGAAGAACTTCCTAACCATTGGAGCTGTCCCAGTGTGGAATGGGCTGCCCCGGGAAGCTGCTGGGCTTCCTCTCCTTGGAGGGAGAAGAGATTCCTTTTCTGTATGGGTTGAACCATTGAGGCCACTCCTGAAATGACAATTCAGATGCTTGTGATGAGCTGGAAGAGAGCAGCCCCACCCCCACCTGATCCTGGCCTCAAAGCCACTCATTGATTTCCGGGCCTCCTCTTGGGCTCCACCAGGGTTCTTCTGCGCACAGTGGGTCCTCAGTACATGTCTGTGAGCACACATCACACAAGCAATGAGGTAGCTTTTGGATGACTTGAGAAGGGTGAGGGTCTTGGAGATGAGCAGGTGGTATGGTCCTCCTAAGGAAAGCAGAGATGGTGTAAGCAAAAGGCAGAGGGGAATCAAGCTTCCCGGTGTGGGCTCAAGAGGAGCAGCTGCATCTGGAGCATGGAGTGTGCCTGTTAGCGGAGAAAGGCTTGGAGAGTGGGTTGGGAGCCAGATTTGGGAAAGCTGAGCGGTGGAGTTTGGACTCACTTCTGGGGCGAAGAGAGGAGGCTTTGTTCAATGATGGCTGACTTTTCTCTGGCTTTCAGCTTTACCGATCGCCCTACAGGCATGAGCTCCCTTGCTCCCCAGCCCTGGGAGGCTAGTGATGCTGTTCTAGTTTGTCTTTCTGGACCCAAGACCTCCCGAGTGCAGAGAACTCCTCAGTGTGGCCAAACCCTCCGCCGATGCCAGCAGCAACTCCTCTACAAGTAAGCAAGCATTGGTTGAGCCCCATTTGGGGTACTTCAGGCTAGACGGAGGCAAATCATCCAGACCGTGCATGTGCTGGACACTAGAATCAGTAACCCGGCACCATGGAGAACTTCTCTCTGGAGCGCTCCCACAGTCCTGAGGAAGTAGAGGAGGGTCCAGATCAGAGGTGGAAGAGTGGAAGAGATGCCCCACACCTATCCTGCGCCTGCTGCCTCAGAACGTGACCCAGGATTCTTTGTGCGCACGAATGTAATTGGAGGTCAGGATTGTTGCTGTTGAGTTATTTCAGTCATGTCCCCCTCTTCATGGCCCCATTTGGGTTTTCTTGGCAAAGAGACTGAAGTGATCTGCCATTTCCTTCTCTAACTCATTTTGCCAAAGAGGAAACTGAGGCTAACAGGGTGAAGTGACTTGCCCAGGGTCACAGAGCTGGTGTCTGAAGTTGGAGTTGAACTCGAGTCTTCCGGACTCCAAGTCCAGTTCTCTCTCCATTGTGCCATCGAGCTCAGTTCAAATCCTGGTTTTATTGTTTGCCAACTATATGAATATGAGCAAGGCCCTCCCCATTGGCACCTCAGTTTCCTCATTTGTAAAATGAGAGTGTTAACCTAGGTGGTTTATAAGGTCCCTTCCGGGTCTAAATGCTTTGTTCTTCTGAACACCTCATTCAGTGTATGAGTCGTAGGGCACATTCTAGATGCTCTCCCCAGTTCCCTGGCAGAGAGGAGACTTTTCTCAGAGATGCTGAGGGCCATCTTTAGGCTGGGAGGCAATATGGAGTGATGCTCTGGACCATTCTAGATGAGGGACTGCCAGCATCCGTCTCCCAGTGACTCCTCGCTCCATCCTACGGTGCAGCCAGACTGGCCTTCCTCAGCCAGACCACCGAGTCTCCTGCCTTTGCCTTTCTCCCATGGGTGCAATGCATGCCCTAATCAGACTGGCCTTAGAGAATCTGTGGCTTCCTCCAAGATGAGCCACTTTCTCTATGGAGCTCCATGAACCACCCCCAGCTGCCAGCCATCCTCATCCAAAGACTTTTTACTTATTAAGAAGGTCCACTGATGGCCACTGATGGCACCTCTAGTGTCCTAAAACCGCATTGTGCTGGGTCCCTGGAGGACGCCCGGCTTCTCATTCCCTCAGAATGCTGGGTGGAAATCCAGAGTGCTGGCCCATGTCTCTAGTGCTGTTAGCTGTGAGCCCCCACCAGTGTGCCTTCTACACTGACTTTTGGAGGCTAGCAACGAGCCCGGCAGCCCGAGTTCACTTCTAGAGAGGACTTTTAGGAATGCACTTTTCAGAGCTGTTGGTCCCAGAGTCTGGCTCCCCCCAAGCACATCGGAGTCCAGGGTTCGAGCGCAGAGAGGCCATGGAGCAATGTGGGTAGCTCTGAGCTTCTGACTGCTGGAAGGGCCTGTCTCCCCTTCACAGGACCCTCCTGAATCTCCCCGTAGGCATGGTCCTGAGGCTCCTTTCCTCACTGGTCCATCTTGGCCTTGGCCCAGGGATGGGCCCTTCTGTCTGCACGGCTGCTCTTCAGAGGACCCCCACAGAAAGTCTTTGGCCCCTTGTGAGTTGAGGAGGGGACAAGAGGGAGGGACGAGCTCCTTACCCCCCCCCTCCAGTTTCCTTCGAGGGCCTCAGCGGAGCTGCTCTCTCCTCCAGCATGGTTCCAAACCACTTTGCTGACTTCTGCCCATGCCCACAGCCTACCCAGGAGTTTTCTTCAGCCTGCCTTAATCATTCCCTTTAAAGAGTCATTTCATCCTTGTAACAACTTTCCTTCTAATGTGACTGCAAGTCACTAGGAGGCTTCTTAAGGGACTGGGACCCTTAGGTGGAGCTTCTGGCCCAGCCTGACTGGGGATCCTCTAGGCAGGGGCTTCTCACGGCTGGCCTGGGAGGTCCTTCAGCCACACCGGTAGCTCCCGAGCAGGATGGTGTTGGGCGATGCCGTGAGGCAGGTTGGCCACATCAGAGTACAGCAAGGTAGGCTGCAATGGTCCTCAAAACACCGGCAGGATGTCCCGGCTGGCTCCGTCTCCTCTTCAGGGTCCTGGGGCTCTTCCTGAAGGCTCCCAGCCTCTCTTCTCTGGTCCCGCCATCTCTAGTCCCTCTCCTGGTGCACTAGGGTGAATCTCCACCACCCGTCGCCCTCGGTACTATGAACTTTAGATTTACTCCACCCTGCTTAGTCTATCAAAACAGGAATGTCTACACCCCTACTTAAGGATTAAGCATTTAGGAGATGGCCTATGACAGACATGTGCTAGCAAATGACAAATCAGAAACAACTGACAGACCCCTGGGCTGTCCTAAGTCAAGCTTAAGCGACCATTGGTACAGGTGAGACGCAGGAAAATGATGTAAAAGTGATCTATATATTTGGCATCACTTCCTCTCTCAGCCTCGTTTCTCAGAGAGGTGGCTAGTGGCAGCGTGCTGAGCCTTTTGGCATCTTGGTGTGGCGGCAGCTATTGTCTGGGTTTAGTGGTGAGTTTTCCTTGATACCATACTGGAGGAGGTCTAGTAACCTAGTTCAGGCGAGGCGTCTTCTCTAAGCTCTCTCGGAGTTTAGGCTGATTCTTTCCTCCTTTACCTTCCAAACATTATCCTCTTAGAAAGCCTCTAATCTTCTTCAGAGACCTCAAGGGGGAGGACTTTGAACTTCCCCTGGCAGAGACCAGGTGGGAGAAATTCTAAACCCTTTCCCTCTCTCTTCTCCTTAACTCCTTCCCTCTATAGTAATTAAACCACCATAGATTTCCAAGCTGACTTGGGTATTTTATTTGAGATATTCCCTGGTGACCAAAATTAATTAGATTAAGTCACAACCCTAAATTATCCTTACATGACCCCCCTGAGTCAGTGACTGACTCAACCCTCACTGGATGGTGACTTCAAAAGGGAGCTGAGCAGAATGGATGTCACCAGAAGCCTGAGCTCCCCCCCTCTTTGGCAGGGACGGACCCCCCCCCATCCCATCACTCTCCCCCCACCTCTTTGGCCCTGGGAGAGCGAGTGGGATCCGGCTTAACGGGCTGCCCGCCGTCTCCTCCCAACACTTCTCGTGTAAATCGCGTAGCTGCTCCGCAAGTGGCTGCCTTTGCCCAAGGGTTCAGGGTCTTGGTTTCTGGGTGGATTTGCACTGGGATCACCCACAGGTCGCCCCTTAGCATGGTGCCAGCATCCACTCGTCCCCTGGATTGGCCGCCGCGGCAGATGGCAGTCTCTGAACCTCCTGACCTCTCGGGCTCTCAGAACCGTCACCCCGTCCATCCCTCCTCAGTTCCTCTTTGCCGGAGCCCCTCTTCTCAGGGCAGGGGCAGGGCCTCCTCCTCCGGCCGAATCCAGAGCAATGAGGCTTGATGAAGAGCGTCTCCCTGCAGGGGTCTGGCCAGCATCTCAGCCCACCCTCGTCTGCCTCCTACCCCAGGGAGAGCCGCAGCTCCAACCCTCCCTCCCCCTGCGCGCTCGGCTCCACGTGCTGGTACGGTTCTGGAAGGTGGAAAATAGGAGGCGGAGGAGGCTCCCCCCCAGCCCTGTGGCCTTCTCTGCTCTCCAGCCTCGGAGGGGGGCCACCGAGCCTCCTGGGCTCCTTCCATCTGTCTGCCCAGAAGCCTTGGCTTCCCTTCTAGCCGGAGCCGGGCGGCAGGGCCGGGCACTCGGGCATCTGGATGCCCTGTGAAGCTTCAGGAACAGCCTCTGGGTGTGGGCAGCTCACGGGGGAGGCTCCGAGGGTGCCCGCCCAGCCAGCCTGCCCCACGCCTGTCCTGCTCCACTCAGGCCCAGCGCACACAGAGCCAGGAGCCCGCCGGCACCCTCCCCTCCCCCCGGGGGCACCCACAGGGTGCTCAGCCAGGGAGGGACGGTCTGGGGGCCCCCGGGTGGTGCTGGCTGTTCTGCCGAGTCCTGCCCTGTGGGCTCTCCAAGGTGGAGGCCAGAAAGGCCCTGCCAGCCTCTGCGCCTCCTCTCTTGGCTCAGGTCTATGAGACCTCCGTGCCTGTAGCTGGGGGGCGGGGGAAGCCCCCAGGGCCCCTTCCCCCAAGGAAGAAGTAAGGAGACCTGCCCCTCCCCCCAGCGGGACAGGCTGCAGGTGCGGCCCATATTTTCCTTTAATATCCATTCCTGCAATTCAGCACATTTGTAATCCGTGCGGTAAACCCTGACTTACTCCGGCCATCCCAGAGGGGCCGCCAGATGCAGGGGGGGTTGGGGGGGGGCAGATTCAGCCCTGAAAGGCCGGTGGTCCAAGGCTCTGCCTCGCTTTGAACAGGAGGAAGGGGGGGGGGGCTGAAGGACTTGCCTGAGGCCAGGCGGGGAGTCGGAGGGCTGGCTCGGACCCCATCCTCTAGCCTGGAGTCAGCCCTCCTGCCACGGTAACTGGCGGGTTCGAGAAGCACGGACCTGGCTTCCCTGCACTTCCAGTTTGGAAGACCTCGATGCGAATCCTGCCTGGGGAAGCCCCTGTGGACTGGCTGTGGACTTGGCGAGCTCTTCTCGGGCTTAGGACAGGCCCTGGACATCCTTGTCGTCTCAGGCAAAGCCTTGAGGCTTCCGTGCCGTCAGCGATGGGCGCCCGATGCAGGCCTGCCCTGCTTGGCGTCACGGGCGGCCAATGGCTGAGTGGGGGCGGCTGCCCCTGGGTGAGACCCCCGGCTGTTGTCAGGACCGCAGCGCCGGCGCTTCCCACTGGCTTGGCCGTAGCAGGCCTCGTGCCCGTCAGTGAGCTCTTCTCCACCATCTGGAGGCCTCCACAGGAGGCCCTGAAGGCCCAGAGAGCCATAGCGGGGGGGCCTCAGAGGTGGCCGGGGCTCCGTCCCGTGGTTTCAGGGAGGGGTTGGGGTGCCCCCCGGAAGAAAGCAGGCAGCCCCTAGCATTGCTCATGAAGCCCCTGCTCTGTGCTAGGCACCAGGGGGCAGGAAGCAGAGGGAAACCCAGCCTGTGCTCAAGCTCATCCTCCGCTGGGGGGAACGGCGCATCCAGGGAGTCTCCTCATCACCCCCGAGAGCCAAGGGAGGAGGGGCCGCCATGGGGCTGCTGGCACGTGGACCATGTCCTTAGGCATGCGGGCCCGTTTGCAGCAACACAGAACTCTCAGAATGCTAAAGGGTTCGAGGGGGAGAGAGAACGAGAATGGACGCTTATGAGGCCAAACTGTTCTCTTTTGTCTCTATATTCCAAGCACAGAGGAGCCACTTAACACAGGCTTGTTAGATGGAGGAAGGAAGGAAGGAAGGAAGGAAGGAAGGAAGGAAGGAAGGAAGGAAGGAAGGAAGGAAGGAAGGAAGGAAGGAAGGAAAATAAGAAGGGAAGGAGGATGGGAGAGGTAGGAAGGAAAAGAGAGAATAAAGGAAGGAAGAGATGGAGGAAAGAAGGAAGAAAGGAACAAGAACTGGGGCAAATTCTAAGAAGGGAAGCCTTTCCCAACGTCCCCTCTTCCCTTCCTACATGGCTAGCAGGAGAGAACTAGGAACATCTATTAATGCAGGGTGAATCCTCTGCTGAAATGGCAGGATTCTTTGTAGCTGAGAGACAGACTCCCAAGCTAGTTGGAGCTCAGGAGATCAGCAGGATAATGTCCTGGGGCTGGAGCGTAGGGATGGTGGTTGGGCCTGCAGGGGAGCAGACTGGCCTTCCCCTCAGGGACATGGAGGCTCTGGAACTGGAAGGGGGCCCACCTGGAGGAAAGAGTACACACAAGGTGGTTGGCAAGGAAGCGATGGAGGAAGTGTCTGGTCTTCCGGGTCAATGAATCCAGCTCTCACGTTGCCCGTGTGGAAACTGAGGCCAAATAAAGAGAATGGACTTGCTTTGGGATGTCCCTACAAGGGCAGGATGGCTGCATTTCTACAGCATGTTGAGATTTGCCAGGCACTCTGCAAATCTTATACCAACCCATTGAGGCAAATACTATCATTAGTCCCATTTTATAGTTGTAAAAACCGAGGCTCAGAGAGGTAACAGCATGTGAGTGTAGGTGGCAAGATTTGAACTCAGATAAGCTCTGAACTAAGTTCAGCTTTCTCCCCATTTTGGAAAACCAGGAAACATGGAGGATTACCAGCCCTCCACAATTTTAATTCTAGACCATAGAGTGAGCTTAGAACTCGGGATGTGGGATGGCAGAGCAGGGAGGGGCCTCGTCCACCAAACGTGCACAAGGGGTTGGGGCTGACTGACAGCCTTCATGGTCCTTCCCATCCCCACCTCTATAATCTGACGATCCTGGGTTTCTGGAGCTCTGCTGCCTCCTAGACGTGCCTCCCTTGATGGGGCCACTCACAGATCCCCTACTTTGTGGGGGGCCCCCACAACAGGAGAGCACAGAGGAGCCGGGACTTTTGTGGGAGGACCAGAAGCTGGGAGAAGAGGAAAGAGCTTTGCATTGTTTGACCCAGCAGCCCTGAGGCCTGAATCAGCATCTCCTACCACATACACTGGAGCCACTTTCATGGCAGCTATGGGACCAGGGCAAACATGGGAAGGGGCGCCCCTTCAGGAATGGTGTCATTGGCTGAGGGCCCCAGGGTGGTTCTGGAAGCCGGGATCTGGACTGCTGGGGACTTAGAATGCTGATTACGTGGGAGCGTGTGGGGGACGATCCTTCCTACTCCTAGCCTAGTGACCGCTCAGGGGCCCCATTCCCAGGGAGACCCACCAAGGGAGGTTCGGATTGGAACTCGGGACAGGTTTGCAACGTCATGTGGAACTGAGTCTTTGATTATTTTGGCATCTGACTGTAAGCAGAGAGACTGGGAGCAGGAAGACCAGACAGGAAGATCTGGTGGCCTGAGGGCTGGGGGAGAGCCCACGTCCTGCCTTTGGTCCTACAGCTAACGGGGATCAGCGGTGGCATGAGGCCCAGGCTGGTCATCTTCTTTCTGTGACTATCTCGTCTCAGCTCTTTTCTTACACACAGAAACCTTCCTAAGAGCTGGTTGGACTGGGATCGCTCCCGACATGAGGCCTGAGATGTGGGGGAGCCTTGGGATTTCCTGCCTCCTGGCTGCTAACCTCTGGAGTCATTGGGTGGAAACTTTCGTTCCCCATGCCTG
Organism: Monodelphis domestica; assembly: GCF_027887165.1. Classification (NCBI taxonomy): domain Eukaryota; kingdom Metazoa; phylum Chordata; class Mammalia; order Didelphimorphia; family Didelphidae; genus Monodelphis; species Monodelphis domestica. The sequence goes on along the minus strand of NC_077227.1, from coordinate 756,736,053 downwards.
TGGGGATCCGGCTCTCCCGCTGATCAGGGAGCTGATTACTTCCAGGATCAAAGGATCCCGTTATTCTTCCCCTTCCCTTTTCCAGTCATCCCGTATGACAAATAGTAACTTTTAGAGAAGGAAAAAAATTCTTCATTGGAGTCCCAAGTGATCTTTATAATTTTGTTAATTGTATTTAGTTAGTTAGTTTTGGCGTGCATGGTTGAATTTTCCATTTCCATTGCTGTGGTTACTGTGTAGATTGTTTTCTTGCCTCTGCTAATTGCATTGGTTCATATAGCTCTTCCCAGGCTTCTCTGTATCCATCACATGCATCTGGTCATAGTCTATCATGTCCATGTGCCACATTTTGTTCAGCCATTTCCCAATGGATGGATCTGCCTTTTGTTTCCAGTTCTTGGCTCTTTCAAAAAAGTGTTGCTACAAACATTTTGGAGCATATGGAGACTTTTCTTATCATTCGCTCCCTTGAGGTAAAAGCCCAGTAATGGAGTCTTTGGTTCAAAGAGTATGACATTTTAGACATTTTGTTGCATAATTCCAAACTGCTTCCAAAATGATATTGCCAATTCACAGTTCCACCAACCATACACTAGCGTGCTTATTTTCCTACAATCCCTCCTCCATGGACTAGTGCCATTTAAGAAAATCAATTCATGAGGTAAGAAAAGAAACTTCAGGGCTTTTTTATTTGCATTTCTTTTATTATTCACAGTTTGGAGCATTATTCCATTTGGGTGTGAACATTTCATAGTTCTTTTAAATTGTTAAATGTTTTGGAAATCCTGGCAACCCCAGAGGTTTGCACATGAGTGTTTTCATTTTCTTGAAGGCTGTTCATATTCTTTGAGCACTTATCTATTAAGGAATGCCCATTAGTCATCACAAACACAATTATTTATATAAATTGTTTCTATATCTTGGATACTAAACTCTTGTCAGAGAAATTTGGTACAAAGTTTTTTTCCTATTCAGTCAGTTCTCTTCTTATCTTAGACACATGAATGTTGTCTGTGCAGAAACCTTTCAGTTACAAGTAATCCAAGTCATCTTTTTTTTTTTTATCTATTCTAATTGTTTCAAACTCTTGTTTAAAGGTCCCCTTTTCTATGCTTAGCTGAGAGAGTTATAGGATAGGTTTATCTTCTAATGGTTTACAATATGATCTTTAGTAGTAAGATCTCATATCCATTTAGACCATATTGTAGAGTATGGTGTAATATGCTGGCCCAAGCCTAATTTCTGCCAGACTACTTTCCAATTTTCCTGGCCATTCTCCTTAGATAGGGAGTTTTCCCCTGGGTAATGTATTTGTTTGGCTTCATCAAACACTGACTTATTGACTTCTGTTGTCTTCCTAGCCCATTTTCAAGGGACATACTCTCTAGGGGGACAGTTCCAGCAAATTCCAGAGTCATAGAACCTCCATAGGTTCTAAGGCGAGGCACTGCCACTGGTGACCCTCATTCTAGAACTTCTTCTCGATGCCCCATGCCCTTCATTGCCCAGGAGTTCTGGGTTTGATCAGAAATCAGGGCACGTGAGGTCCTGTGGTAATGTTAGGGAAATCCTGACAACCCCAGAGGTTTGCGCATGAGTGTTTTTGTTTTCTTGAAGAAGGCTGACATGATGGGGGCTGATGAGCTGGGGTGGCTCCTTGAGCAATGAACGCTTGCATCCAAGGCAGCACTAAGTAGCCGACTGACCCCAGTCTTCATCAGAACGATCACACTGAAGTTCATCTGGCACCAGGGACCCGAGCAACCAAGGCATGGGCTTTCCAGAGTGGGCCCCTGCTTCTCGTGGACGGCATTGGTCTTGCATGATGCCCCAAAGCAGGGAGCCGAGCCTGAGCTCTGCTTTGGGATGGAGGGTGTCAGAATAAGGTGATGGGAAGGGGTGGGGCTGAGGGGACACTCGGGACATGAGACAGCCAATGGGAGCCCGAGGAGAGGTCTCAGAGGATGGCAAAAGGAATGTTGGTGCTTAAGTGGACCATAGAACAGAGCTGGGAGTGATTGTAGATGGGGCATGGAACATGGAACAGATTATGTCAGAGCTGAGAAGAACCTTAAGACCAGAGAAGGTCCACAACTACTACCGCCCAGTTCAGGAAGCTGATTCTGAGACAGGAAGTGATGGCGTGTACACTGTCACTCTGTGAGGACAGAACTGCCTCTAGGGGTGGTGCTAGAGAAGGCACGTCTAGACCTCTCAGGCCGAGAGAAGATAGCTGTGAGAAGGGAACTCTGGGGATGAGTGTTGGAGGCATGCTGGGGGTCTCTGGAGCCCCTTCCTGCTGGAGGGAGGAGTCCAAGCTTCCTGAAAAATGTCAACGTCCAGGAGAGGGTGGGGAGTTCCTGGGAGGCACCAACCTCTGGGAAAGACGATGGCCAACCATATGGCCCCTCGGCTCGAGGAACACCAAAGCCCTGGGCCATGACATCGGGGAAGGGAAGCCCTGCCCTTTGCCTCCCCTCTTGCTACAGTGCGGGTCCAAGGCAGATGGGGTCCCCTTTCTAGCAACCTCAGTTTGGGGGCAGGGAACCGTCCGGCCCTTAGGTTGGGGCTGCCTGTGTCCCGGGGGCAGAAGCGGGACTCACCAGGATGCCATGCCAGCACTTTACCCTCCAGCAGCCTGGCATTTGTCCCCCTTTCAGTGGGTGTCCAAGGGCAGAGGAAACCGACGGACTGTGAAAGTCTTCATAATGGGGGTGGGGTGGGGGAGGGAAAGAATCATATTAATGAATTGGACTGGGTCCCTCACCTGGCTGTTAGGAATTCTTTATGTAATTTCAGCCTTTGCTCTGGGGCGAAATAGGCTGTCCAATCCCAATATACGGTATTGCCTCGTGTGCTTCCATAGCTCTTCCCTTTCCCCTCCCTCTCCGAGCCTAGGAAGTCCTTGAGACATTTCTTTTCTTGGAGAGCTAACGGATAAACCTTGGACAAGCCCTGAGCCTCAGTTTCCTCATCTGTAACATGAGGGTGATTGGCCAGATGCTCTCTGAGGTCCCATCTATGGCTGCTGACTTTGTCACTTAACTGCCCTTGCTGCAAGCTCTCTCCACTGTAGTGGCTGCATTTGTAAAATGAGGAGGTTGGACTTGACGGGTTCTAAGGTTCTTTCTAGTTCTAGGTCTCTGGTCCTGCGGTCTTAGATGACGATTTATGAACTCTGCTCTGAGATTTCCCAGGGGGAGCAATGGAGGACACTGAAACAAAGCAGTGATGTGGAGGCTCAATCCAGAGGCTGAATCTGGTTCACGGAAGCCCAGGGTTCGAGGTCCTGGGCCGCAGGGCTGTGGTGGGCAGGCCTAGGGGTCTGGGGAGGGCATTCAAATGTCTCCTTTGAGGCGGGCCAAAGTGCTGGGGGAGAACTTGGAAGAGACCCACGTACGTGAGGTAAGTTCTAGGGGAGACCCTGGGCTCCCGACGCCAGCAGGAACAAGGGTGCTGGGTGGGCCAGCACGGTGTGCATCTGGTAAGGCAATCAGCAGCCACTCTCCTGGCCTGGCCTGGCCTGGTGAGGCTCCTTTTCCTTTCTGTCCTTCAAATCATGGGCCCTAGAGACGTCGCCTGGGTGCGAGTTCAGCTCCCTCACGGCCGTCCTCTCGTTATTGGAATGTCCTTCTCTCGTCCACCACCGCGTGCCTGCTGGCGGGGCTGAGGAGCCCCCCCGCCCCGAGGGCAGGCGCTGCAGCCCCTACTTCCCTGGCTGGCCCTGCCTCAAGGAGCCCACATCCACCGCCAAGCCCCTTTGCCGACCATAGCCTGCCCAGGTTCCATTTCTGCGTCCATAGAACAAAGGCGAGAGAGTCCTCTCCAGCCTCCAAGCAGGAGCCAAGACAAGGAGAGCAGCTTCCATGGATCCTGCGGCCTTCAGCTGTCCCAGAGGCTTCCAGCTGTGATCGCAGCTGACCGGCACTAGTCCTGGAAGGGCAGGGCGGGCCCAAAGAGACAGAGACAGAGATGGAGAGAGACAGAGATGGAGAGAGAGACAGAGAGAGACAGAGATGGAGAGAGAGACAGAGGGAGGGAGAGACAGAGACACAGAGACACAGAGAGACAAAGATAGGGACAGATAGATGGAGAGTCAGAGACAGAGACAGAGAGGGGGAAGGAGAGTCAGAGAGATAGAGACACGGGGGGGGGGGGGGGGGGGACAAAGAGAGAGACAGAGATGGAGAGAGACAGAGGGAGAGAGAGACAGAGATAGGGACAGAGCCAGAGAGGTGAGCCTGGCCCAGGAGAAAACATGGGCCAGGAATTATCCTCCCTGCTTGGATGGAGGGACTGACATGCATTTCTTGGGCATCCTTTGGGGCTGGCACTGTGCTAGGCATGGGGGATGAGAGAGACAGCGAAGAGGCCCCCCCAATGGGGCTCCGGGCCTGCTCTTCCCCTCCCCCTTGGTGGGGTCCCTGGCTGGGAGGAGGCCGCGTGGGTTCTGCTGGCTCTGCTTTCTCAGTCCGCCTTTACGGGGAGCCCAGTGCAGGCACACCTGTTGGCAGGAGGCCGTGGAGGCCGCGGAGGCTGAGTCAACATTGCTGCCTTTATGGTCCAGCTGTGAAAACGCTGCCGGCGGGAGCTGGGCAGAAGCCGGGAGGCCGGGAGGAGCGGTGGGCAGGCCGGGCCTCCTCTGGGGGGCAGAACAAACAGCGGCAAAGTGGTTTCAGGTGCTGCTCGGCCTGCCCAGGGCGCAACCACGGTGGACGAGCCCGCCGGGGAGGCCGGGGGAGGCTTCGGGCACTGGAGCAGAACGAGCGCAGCCCAGCTATTCCTGGCGAGGGGCAGCTCCCGTGTGCGGGCCTAACGAGGCGTCGTGAGCATCCTGTAGGCGGCTGCTAGGCCTCCCTCCCTCCCTCGGGCCGCCTCTAGTGAGTTAAGGGGACCGGAGAGGCCCCTCCACAGCTCAAGGCCGCCCTGCTTAAGCCGAGCCAGTGGGCGACTCTGGCCAGCCGCTCTCACCTCTCACCGCAGGGGCAGGGAGAGGGCCTCGAGCAGGGCCCGCGGCTAGGAAAGGGCCGGGCAGGCTGCGACCCCTCCCTTCGGCCCCGGAGGCTGCGCACAGGGTTGCTGGCGAGCCTGAAGGCAGAGCAGCCTGGTGGGCGGGGCCGAGGCGGTGGGAGCCGCCTCCTGGTGTCTCTGCCCGCTGGGCCAGGCCTGGCCCGGCCCGCACATAGTCGGAGCTCGATAGGTGCTCCTCGGCCGCCTCCGTGCCGGCCTGCCCAGCCCATTGCCAGAACACCTCGCTGGGTGCTGCGATATCCGGGGACGTCCGGTCAGCCGGAGCCTCGGCTGAAGGACTTCGGAAGGTTGGGTTTGGAGAAGAGGCGGCGGCGTGGCTCGGCTCGGGGCCCAGCGCGACTTGCGGAGGAAGGTCTGGGCCGGCCGGTGGTCCAGGAGGCAGCGCTGGGAGGCTCCAGGGCCTCTCCGGCCCCTCTGCAGGGAGCGAGTCTCCTCCGAGGCTCTGGGCCGGGCCTGGGGGGGGGGGGGGGAGCTGTGGGAGGCCGTCGGGCTGGAGCGGACAGACGGGGGTTGAGTCAGGGACCGCGTTTGCGGCTGAGGACAAGCCGTGAAGGACCGTGTAGAAGAGGCAGGCGAGGGCTCGGGAGCACCCCGGAGGGCCCAGGGACTCGGCAGGACGGGCCGCGCAGTCCCTTTCCCAGCTTTCTGGACCATCAGCGCTCCAGCCTGGGTTCCTCTCCGCCTGGCCACAAGCTTCTGCCCCTCAGTTTCCCGGCCGTCCAGAGAAGAAAGAGGCAGCGATGACGGGGTGAAGCCCGAGACCCAGCAAGTGGGGGATCCCCTTGCTTGACAATGGGGAAACTGAGGCCCAGGGAGGAAAGCATTTGGCCAGGCCACCTCTGGAGCCTGCGTCTGCAGCCACTGTGAGATAGGAGGACGCAGAACAGGGGCGGGAAGGTCCGAGCAGTCGCCCTCCCCGGTCTGGGCATTCGTCTCCTGCTCGGCGAGCCGACAGGAAAGGAGGCCCCTGGTTTCCCGCCCCAGTACCAGAGTGGTGGGGAACAGGCTGGAGCAGAGATGGGGGCCAGGTCCAGAGCTCCCCCTCGACAAAGGGTGGCCCCGAGCTCCCGGGAGAGCCCCCCCTCGGCCCCTCTCCAGCCAGGCTTCGTTCCTGCTCTTGACCCGTGCCCAGACAGGCCAGCTCCTTCTGGCCCAGGAGCCCCCGGGGCCTCTCCTCCTGGGAGCCTCGGGAGGGCTTCCATGGAAAACTCCCCTTCGTCCTGGTGGTCCCGAAGGGCCTCTGCAACATGCCCAGAGGAAGTCTCTGGAGGGCACGGAGGGCCTCCCTTCGCATCTGCATCCCCGAGGCTGGCGCTTGGTCCATCCCCGGACGTCCACCTGCCTTCCCCAGTGGCTGCTTCTTCTTGCCATCGTGGTGAGCAGCCGTGGAAGCCCTCTGGCTCGGGAGCTCTGCGTGTGTTGGCCTGAGCAGGATGGCCGGCGCAGGTGAGGGTCCAGCCGGAGGCTCTCCACTGGAAGGCTCAGCCTTGGGGAGCTCACGGCTGAGGAAGAGAGTGGGGCCAGCAAGGGGAAAAGGGAAAGGTGAGAGCCCAGCTGTGGGAGCTGGAGGTCTACATCTTACCCAGGACCGAGCGCATGGAACGATGGGTCTTTAGGGTCCCCACTCGGTCCAGGGCCCATCCACAGGGACGTTCCCTGAATCCCTCGGCCGAATCCTCCCATCCTATGGAAGGGACGAGAAAAGCGAGCCCTGAAGGAGGAAAGGACCGCGCCGGGCCCTGCACACCACCACCCCGCTCCCAGCTTCCTGGCTCTCTGGCTCTCCAGGCTGGCTGATCCAGGCTTCCTCCACATCCAACATTCTGACATTCTCATCGAAAATGGCCTGAGCGTAACCCACCAGAGAATCTCCTAAGGAGGGAAGTGACAGGCCAGGGAGGCTTCTAAATCGTCCACAAGCCAGCGGCGGGGTGGGTGCTGCTCGGGGAGGACAGACGTCTGTGCGAGTTTGAGCAGTCAGCTATGAATTATGGGCTCCAACTTCACCAAGGGACCCCGTTAAATTATAAGCCGTGAGAAGGAAGCACCAGATGGTTTGTATAGTGAGTGTGACCAGAACTCCACAGTGGAATTAGAGCTTGGTAATTCAAACCGGACCTGCCACGGTCCGTCTGTCTGTCCCATGAATGCCTGGCCCTGATGGAGCAGGCTTGGTGGGCTGCTGGCTCGCTCCTTTAAGAATACACTCGGGGGAAAGAGTTGATATTCCCATCCCAGGGCCTCCCAGAATTCTGGTGGCTGTTCTCGGCATCATTTTATTTCTTAAAAAATATATTATAAATTTAATAAACATAAACAAAAACAAGTAACCAAATAAGGGATAAAATACTACGTAAAAGCCTGAACATGTTGTACGGAACATTTCAACAAAGTTAGAGCTAAACAAATTAAGAAATAGAGAAGGAATGCATGGGCTGAGTCCCCTGAAGTCCCACTAAATTGGACTTTTTTTTCTTTTCTCCTTCCAAAAATGTGTGTTTTTCACTGGTTCCGACGACCTCCCCTACAGCGTTTTGTAGGTCTTTCCATATTGTTTTTCATATTTATCGGGTATTTTTAAATATATGCAATCCTACTATATTCTACTACACTGAGACCATATTTTATTCAAATTCCCAACTATCGGGCAAAAAAATCAATTCTCCTTTTTGCCACCCCCAAGAGAGCACGCACAATATAATAATCCCCCCCCCCACACACACACACTGACATTGCTCCCCTGTTCATCTTCACAGTCTATCTGGGATAAATTTTGGAGAAGATGAGCCACAGAGTCGTTGAGCCCAAGGATATTATCAAGAGTCATAATCCCACTCTCCCATAGTCTCATGGACGTGACATCTGATGATGGAAGACACTTTATGGCCAACTTAATGGATTAGATCTTCTTGATTTGATTTCTTTTTGTAATTGTTTTCCTGCTATTATTATCTTTTCATCTCATTTAGAAATCTGTTTGCTCATTGTGAACCTTTTTTATGTGTTGTTATCAGTTTGCAAATAGTTTAGAGGAGGCTCTGTGGTGTTTTGGAAAGGGGGTAGTTTGGGGTCAGAAGGCTTGGGGAGAGATACTGGCACTGCCACTTTCAAAATGCATAACCTTGAGCGGCTTGATTACCCTTTCTAGACCTCATTTCCCCATTCTATAAAACAAAGGAGCTAAACTAGGTAATCCCTAAGCACTAACATTCCTTCCAGCTCTAAGTCAGCCTCTAAATGGAATCTGATTATCCCATTTCTTCTTTAGGAGTAAGTTTTTCCTTTAGGACTTTCACTGTAGAATTATTAGGTACATATGTATTTATAATAGTATATTCTCATTTCAAATTTAATCTCATTTAATCTTTTAGCATAACAAATATTCTTGTTTATCTCTTTTAATGCTTTCTGGTTTGAATTATACTTTGTCTAACATTATAAGTAATACACCCACTTTTCATGATTTGGAATAAATTTTACACCACCCTTTCAATTTGAAGCTATGTAAATAATTCTGGATTAAATGTGTTTTCCTATAAATGGTATGTTACTAAATTCTATTTTTTGAAGTCCATTCAGTAATTTGTTTTTCTTTTTATTGGAGAGTTCAGTCCATTTAAACTTAGTTTCATAATTATTAGGTTTTTCCTTTCCAAAAAATTTATTTAATTTCTCTGAAGAAAATATGGGTTTACTTATGCTTACTATTACATTTATTAATACAAACTAAAAAAACACGTAAAGAAAAATGGCACCAATATTTGTCATGTACCTTTAAGTTCGACTTCAGTTTTATCAAAGATAGGAGCTTTACTTTGGAATCATTTCTTCTATAAACTTTCTCTCTTCCTATATGTCTGTTTTTTGTTTCTTTATGAAATGTATTTGTGAAATATTTATAGCTTTAGGTAGCAAATAATGAGAAAGTTCTCATTTAATTAGGAACTAGAGTATTTATTTTCATTTGGGAAGTATGAATTTTTTTAAAATTTCTTTTTGTTTTGGAAATTGGCTTTTGTTCAAAGACTTCCTTGAAATTAACATTTGTCTGCAAACTTTTCAAAGGCTAAATTAATCTCAAATGTCCATAACTTGTTTTTGTAATTCAGTATGTTTAATTTACTTTGATCAATAATTTTGGCTTGATGGCCACTGCTACTTCATTCCATATACTATGGCAACAAAGAACTTTGATCTGAAAGGGACCTTAGAGGTCAGCAAGAACAACCCACTTATTTTCCAGATAAGAAAACTCAGCAAATGACTTTGTCGAGTGGTATAACTAAGCTCTTGAAGCAGCATTTGAACCCAGATCCATCTGATTTCATACCATGTACACCATGCTTATTGTAATGTATGTTATATAATATTCCTTCTACAAACTTTCCCTCTTCCTATAGATTTGGTTTTTTTTATATATTTGTGAAATATTTTCCTGAAATTAGCACATCTTTGCTGAGAAGTTTGCTCTAGCAATGAAGGACACCCTTGGGCTCTTTCTTTTTTTTCTTCCTTCCTTTCTTTCTTTCTTCCTTTCTTTCTTTCTTTCTTTCTTTCTTTCTTTCTTTCTTTCTTTCTTTCTTTCTTTCTTTCTTTCTTTCTTTCTTTCTTTCTTTCTTTCTTTCTTTCTTTCTTTCTTCCTTTCTTTCTTTCTTCCTTTCTTTCTTTCTCTCTCTCTCTCTCTCTCTCTCTCTCTCTTTCTTTCTTTCTTTCTTTCTTTCTTTCTTTCTTTCTTTCTTTCTTTCTTTCTTTCTTTCTTTCTTTCTTTCTTTCTTTCTTTCTTTCTTTCTTTCTTTCTTTCTTTCTTTCTTTCTTTCTTTCTTTCTTCCCTCCCTCCCTCCCTCCCTCCCTCTCTCTCTCTCTCTCTCTCTCTCTCTCTCTCTCTCTCTCTCTCTCTCTCTCTCTCTTTCTTTCTTTCTTTCTTTCTTTCTTTCCTTGTTATTGTACTATTGAGGTTAATACTGTGTCAAGGAGAGAGAAATCTTGGACTTTACCTGCCAGTTTCATCATTTTGTGATTGGTTTGTATTGATTCTGGAACTTCTTGGGCTATAGTCTTTGGCTTTCCCCCTCTAAATATGCTGGGACATCACCCAGTTCAAGATTGCTGCATCCTGAAAACCATCAGGTTTGACTTTAAATCTAACTAATTCCATTTTTGCCCAGATAACTAACATTGGAGAGAATACAATGGTTTGTCCAACTTGTAAGCAGATAAAAGGGAATGTGGTGGAAGCATTTGTGAAGAGAGGCTGGGCTTCTAGGCAAAGGAAAGTCTGCCCTCTGTCCTCTGCTGTCCTCAGACCACGTCTCGGGGACTCGAAGGCTGCCGTGGCACCCCAGAAGTCATCTGTAGGAATCAGGGATAGACGTATACAGACAGAAAGCTTCTTCACTTGAAGTCTTCAAGCAGAGTTTGATGACTGCTTTGTTCTACGGCAGATTGTTGTTCAGGGAAGGCTCGGACACGAGGCTGCGGAGCTCGCAGCTGACCTGGATATATTGGGATTCCCCAATGAGAACAACTTTGAAGTAGAACCGGATAGCGGAGGGGATGCCCCCTACATACCCCTCCACTAGGGGGAAAGGCTCTAATCCCAACTTGGCCTCTGTTCTGAGGAGGCTGAAGGTGCCAGCAGGCTTCTGAGAACTCCTCCTTCGCCTCTGAGATTTGGCGATTCTCTTCGTTTTGGGGGGTGAGGGTTGGGGACGGCTTTTCAATCGCATCCTCCGTATTGGTCCTTTAGAAAACTCTTTCCTCCCTGTCTTATCCTTTTTAGCATCTGCATTTGAATGGCAGGGGGAGAGTTGTTGTTGTTCAGCCATTTTCAGTTTTCTTGGCAAAGGGACTGGAGTGCTTGGCCGTGTCCTTCTCCAGCTCATTTTACAGACAAGGAAAATGAGACAAACAAGGTTCAGGGTTTTGCCCAGCTAGCTAGGACGCGTCTGAGGCCAGATTTGAATATATGAAGATGAATCTTCCAGCCTCCGGGTAGGAGGTTCTAGGCACTGTGCCATCCAGCTGCCCAACGGCGAGACTTCCTAGGGGGATTTCAGGAACCAAGAAGGGCAAAAGAGTGGGCGGCAAGAGATGTCAAAGGAAGGGCAAATGGAGTGTTGGTCTCATGGCTCAGGTCTGAGGACCAGGGTTCTAGGCTCATCATTGCTCTAGAACAACTTTGCGATGGCCTCAACTCCTCCTCTCTAAATTCAAGTTCTTGGTTCCTTCTCTGCCTCCATTAAGGGCTGGAGGGAGGGCTACAAAAAGCAGGGCAGAAACTACTTTCCGCCCTCTGAAGCACTAGGCAAATCCTCAGAATGACTCGAGACTGTGGCTTCAAACAAGCCTCTCTGAATGGAGGCCAGTTGGATGTGGGCAGAGCGTGGATTCCTCCTCTGCAGATGAGCCCGTGGCTGAGGACACGGATGACTTGACGTCCTACAGGAAAACCCTAGTGATTCATTTGCTCAACAAATATTTATCCAACAGAAACAGGAGACGGAGAGTGGTGGAGAGTTTGAGGAGAGGTCGTTTGGTTCCTTTCAAATATAGAGAGTAATGCAGACCGACGTTTAGGAAAGTGTGGCCAAGTCGAGGGCCTGCCAGACCCACTTTAATAAAGAGATAGGAAACACTTGTATGCAGCGCAGACCAGGGGAAGGAGCTCTCCTCAGCCATGATGTTTCTGGGCCATTTGGGAAATCCATGGAACTGTGGGAGGGACCTGAGGGTGCAGTCTGTCTAATTTGACAGATGGGGAAATTGAGGCACAGGGAGGGGGAGTGAATTGCTCACCCTATCCCATGATGTCTTTTTAAATGAGGCTTTGATAGAAATGGGAACTCTTTGAATCCTGGAATCCTCTTCAGAAGATGAGACATTCCTCTTGCACTCTTGGCTCTACTATTACTTTATCATAGGGCACCAGGGTCATGTTCGTTCCAGGTTGCCAAGGTCTGTTCCTGAAGGGTCACTAAATGCTGTAGGTAGAATTTGTTGGGATTTCAGCAAAACCTTTGAGAAAGCATCCATGGCCTTTGTGTGGCTCCAATGGAGGCAGATGTGGGCTGAATGACAATGCACTAACCTTAACCATCTGAAACTAGGGACTTTGAAAGGAGTTGGGAATAGTCCAGCGTCAGCCTGGATACTGTGCTTATGCAAATATTATCTTATCTGATCCTCAGAATCCTTGGGAACTAGATGCTCTTAGTAGCTCCATTTGACAGCTGAGCAGCCTGAGGCAAACATAGGTTAAATGACTTCCCCAGGATCATGCTGTTAGTGTCGGAGGGCAGATTTGAACTCAAGCCTTTTTGACCCTGGGCCCAGCACTTTATCCAGTCAGCCGCCATCAAAGAAAGCATCATTTGAAGGATCAAGGAGGCATCAATCCCCCCCTCAATTTTGTCCTGGTAAGGCCACAGTTCAAGTCTTGTTCATAAAGAGGACATCAATAAATCAGGAGGGACCAGAAGAAAGCGATCAAGATGGAGAGACAGTTGTGGGCCAGGCTGTGAAGGCCCTGAAAGGCAAAACAGGAGTTTCTCTTTGCTCCTAGAGGCAAGAAGAGTCTCAGGGCAATCCTGCTCGTCACTCTTGGCTCTCCTTGTTGATGCCCTTCTCTGACTTACCATTTATCAGTAAGGGGACTGAATCTGACAAAACCATCCTGTCCGAGGAGCATTGAAGGAGCCTGGGAGCTCCAGCCTGGAGAAGAAAGGGGCCAAGAGAGCAAACTGTCTTCCAGTATTTAAAGTCTTAGATTTCTTCTGCATGTCCCCAGAGGACAGAAGTAGGAATTGTGGGAAGAAAGAGATTTAGACTTGGTGCCAGGCAAAAAACTCCTACCATCTAGAACCATCTGAAAAACTAAACGGTCTGCTTCATGAGGTAGTGATGTCCCCAGTCACTGGAGAACTTCGAGATGAGGCTACTGTCCAATGTAGACATAATCCAAATCTTTGTGGGAAAGGGTCTTGGAGGGCTGGGTTCCAGTCCAGGCTGTTCCACTGATTTGCCCATTGACCCTGGGAAAGTCACTTCCTCTACTCAATCTTCATCTGTAAAATGGGCATAAAACCCTTCTCTGCCAGGATGTGCAGGTAAATGTTTAACAACCAACCAGATCCCCAAGAGACACACTTTAAAATGTAATCTTCATTATTACCATTTTGCCCTTCATTTTCCAAGGTGTAGACAGTCAGCAAAACCCTACATGTAGCCTGGACTTGAAGTATTTGCTAATTATGAAAATGTAACAGTTGGTTCTCCTGGGCAGGTTGGAGTTGGCTCTAGCACACTCTGCCTCCCTCCCAGGGCTATTGGGAGTCTATCAAGGGCATGGATGGGAAGCGCTGTATGAATGGAAGAGACGTGTTTTCAGCAGTATGAAGAGCCTCGTTGGTCCAGAAGACCGAGTCGCGGTCATGAGACAAGCAGACGTTGCCCTCCCCTTCATGGCCAGTGCATCTGGAGTTGGACTCGGACCCTGGCCTTTATCTTCTGGGAGTTCCATTGAATAGTGGGAGGGAAAGCAGAAACCCTGAGAGATGTGACTATCCGGGATCGGTGAAGGGACCCTGGCGGTGTGTGTGTTAGAGACAGGCAGAGAGGCATTGCCACATCTGCTCTGATGCTCCTTCCCAGCCTGCCTCTGGAGGTCTGGAAATGGAAAGAGGGAGATTTGGCTAAAAACGACTCAGGCCAGAGGGACGTGATAGATCTCCTGGAGGATCCCAAGGCCAGGCAGGCGATGTTAGACTTGTTCAGCTTGGTCCCAGGGAGTGGAACCAGGAAGAAGGGGGTAAAGGGACAAAGAGATCCACTGAGACTTGAGATCAGGAAATCTTCCTCACAGTGGAGCTGTCCCAAAGGGCAATGGGCTACCCAATGGCTGGTGGGCTCCCCATCCTTGGAGGTCTCCAAGAAAAGTCGGGACAATTCCTCGATAAGGATCTGATTATTCTTCCTTGATAGGAGATTCCTGTTCAGGCAGCGACTGCACAAAATGTTGTCGGAGGTCCCTTCCAACTGTGAGATTCTCTGATAACACAAACAAACACAGCTACCACGTATGAAACCAGAATTTCCAGTATATCATGTATAAAAGAGATAGCTAATGTGGCTGAGTGATAAGATGGTCAAAGGTTTTACATATGTGGGGATGTATTCAGACTTAAGAATATTTATGCCTTTGCCGAGATGGTTATGGCTTGGGAACGCATGCCTGAATGCCCACCTTGCCAGTGCTGTCCCTACGCTGGTCCTTGGAGAACAGATGCTGCTGCGTGTTTCCAAGACCATCCTTGGTGCTTGGTAGCTCCTGCTGGAGGCCATGCTCCTCGGATGTAGCCTTGGAGAACCCAGTGTTCTCCACTGCCATGCTTCCATAAAGTGCTGAGCAGGACTTACAATGCATGGAGGAGGGTCTACGGCACATTGAGTGGAACCCTTGGAAGCCTCATAAAGAAATGAGGGCAAGAACCACCCAAGATGATAGCCTAGGTGGATTGGGACCTAGGCCCACATCTGTGAGATCATGGAGACATTAGAATACTTCCAAACATGAGTCCATGATTTCATGCCCAAAGAGCACAAGAGCTGAGGCAAAGATGAGAGTGGGGTGGGCTGGAAGAGCTAGTGGTAAGCAGGGTAGGTTTCCTGGAGGAAGTGGCTCTTGAGTTGGGCCTTGAACGGTGGATGGGTTCAGGAGAGGAAAAACGAAAGAGCAGGAATCGAAACCCAGGAAGGGCTTGGAGCTCTACCCGCTGATGATAGGCTCCTGGCACAGAGTTCCTGTTGTGGCGATGGTGAGTCACTGCGGCGGCTTGAGCAAGTCAGGGGTGGCTGTGATAGGAATGGAGCATTAGTCATTTCACTGATAGAAGGAATTGGCAGAATCCGTCTTGTCCTGGATGTCGTTGGTTGCAAACTGAGGAAATGATGACTCGAAACCCAACCCTCCAGGGTCTTACCCACCCCCAAGCACCTCTGCCAGGAGTTTTCTTCACTGACAAAATATATCATCAATGCGTACGCATGCTTGCACAGAATTTAAAACTAGAAAGAGATTCCAGAGATAGTTTGGACAAATGCGGCCACCTTCCTGGCACACAGAGAGGAGGAAGGGCTTGGCCAAATCAGGAGACCAAGAATTTCCAACTGGCTGGTCCCGAACTGCGCCATCTTGGAGCAAGCTTCTCCTCCTCAGTGACCATAAGCTACCTTCTCTATAGAATGGGTGGAATAACGCTCAGGCTCTCCCCCTTACCGGCACGCTGTGTCAAAGGCGTCTGGAGACTTGGAAGTGCCCTAGCATCATGATTCATTGTTGTGGATAGAGGCAGTAGGTCATGGTGGAGTAGAGTATTGGGTTTAGTGTTTAGAAGAAAGACCTGGGTTCAAATCCAACTCTGGCATTTATGATCTGGGCGACTTTGGCTAAGTCATAGAGCTTCTTGGACGTTAGGCAGCTTCCGAGACTTTGAGTCAAGGATACTCATGAAGCGCAGACCAGGTGCCGGGCACTGGGCTAGATGCTGGGAGTGCAAAGACAAAAATGGCGACAGTCCATGCCCAAAGATTTTGACATTCTTCTCATATACTCAGCACTGATTGCTGCCAGCAGAAGGAATCATGCTGCAACTCCTCCAAAGAGTAAGACATGGTTCAGCCCAAGAGGCCGACTCTCCTTCGTGGGCCTGGGAGGATGGAATCAGAATATGGGCCATTTCTTGTCCCGAGTCCTACTGCTGTCAGTCTGGGGCTGAGGGAGGGAGGGAGGGGAGAAATAGACAAACAGACGGGCACAGAGATAAAGGAGGAGAGGAAGACAGAGAGGGGGAGCCAGTGACAACGAGGCAGAGATGACGTAGATGTTAGAAAAAGAGAGAGCGAGCCGAGAGTGCGAGGAGCACAGTAGCGACTTGTGATTTCGTCCCTAGAGGAGAGGGGCAGGTCTGCTTTCTCATGTGTGGCTGTCAGGAAGGAAGACAGCAGAGGTGCAGGAGACAGTGGAAGGACTGCATGTCCTTCCTCCTTTCCCGTCCCTTCCCATCTAGCCTGGTTCTGAGGGATGACGTTCTTCTTGCTGGCTTCTCTGTAGTCTGCCTCTTCCTTCCCCAGAAAGGCAGTGCTCAAAGTTAGGCCTTGAAAGCATTGGCCTCTGGGTAGACGTGGTGATTGGACCTGGGGCAGATTCGGGGAGCTCCCCGTTCTCAACTCCAGGGCAGCTGTGAACAAAGAAGGCTCAAGGCTGTGAAAGGGAAATCCCCCTCCTCCATCCAGCCTCAAAGTTTCACTGTTGGGACCAATACTTCTAGCATGACCACAGTGAGTGGAGGGGGGTGTGTGGTCTGAGTGCTCCGCTCCCCTCTAGCTCTGCTCCCTGTGAGCCACCCACTTTACCCCTTGCCCTCCCCCCCCCATTGGGCTGCTGGACAGATGGGTACGTAATGTGAAAAAATGTCATCAGGCACAGTGGAGAGGGGGAAGGGAGGAGCTCTACCCAAGTCCCTCTGCCTTTCTAGTAATGAACATAGGAGGGGGAGGCAGGGAGGGTGACCGCATGCCCACAGAGAATGCTCGACATGCCTTCTTTGGCACCCGTGCCATAGGTTCACCATCACTGGGTTAGAGAAAACCAACAAACCACAAAATGCTATGAGAGCTCTGGAAAATCACTGAGCCCTTCAGTGCCTTTATTTCTTCTACTTTAAAAACGAAGGAGTTTGATTAGATGGTTTCTAGGGCCAATTTTAACTGTAACATTCCAAGAAATATATGATCACATTCTGATGAAGATTATAACCTGGTAAGTCCATTGGCAAAACTGCTGAAAACCCAAGGGATGTTGCCTCCTCAACCAAAGAATGGATGAATAAGTGAATGAATCATTGAATGAATGAGTGGAAAAGCATTTATTTCATATTGTGTGCCAGGCACTGCTTTAAGCAAGCAAGACAATCCCTGCCCTCAACTGAGAATTTTAAAGGGGGGGAAATACATATAGAGGAGTTGTGGCCAGGGAAAGGAATTTAGGGCTGGGTAGCCACAGGGATGCTGAAGGGTGAAAGCGGAGTCAATGACACAGCCTTTCCGTGAGCTGTGATAGTCTTCATTTGATTATAGAAGACAAACTGAAGGAGGAATTTAATGGATTGTTTACTATATCTGAGACTATTCTCCCCCCTTAGATTGCCTTATGTAAGCTTTAATCCAGGGGTCCCCAAACTCTGGCCCCTGAGGCCATGTATCAGGTCCCCTCCACACTTCTGGAAGGGGCCCCTCTTTCACTGGTGGTCAGTGGGAGGAGCACTGTATGTGGTAGCCCCACGTAGCGTGACATCGCTCACGTACAGTACTACTTCCGGTGACATCATCCTTTGTAGGGTGCCTTGTTCTGACAAGAACGGGGCACTGCACATAGGATTATGTGGCTGCACAATGGAAGACATCAGCATGGTGAACAGCAATCTGGGGAGGGGATTCCGCACTGTGTATACTGCTGCCCAGTTAGGGTTAGGATTAGGGTTAGGGTTAGGGTTAGGGTTAGGGTTAGGGTTAGGGTTTATAGTCCAACCCTCCAATGGTCTGAGGGACAGTGAACTGGCCCCCTGGGTAAAAAGCTTGGGGAGCCCTGGCTTAATCTATGCTGCCTATGTGTAAGGTCAATTTTGTTTCCCAGGACTCACGTTTTCAAGAAGGGCCAGTTCCCTCGGAGTCATTAGTTACTTAATTCTCTCCACAGAGATTTCAAAGGGCATCTTCTCCTTTTCTCTCCAGTTCTTCACAGAATATCAACTCTTAGATTGGGAAGGAACTTCAGAGGTCATCTTGGCAAACCTCCCACCCCATGCAGGAATTTCTTTGGAGTCTTTATTTTTTTAAACCCTTACCTTCTGTGTATTGGCTCCAAGGCAGAAGAGTGGTCAGGGCTAGGCAATGGGGGTCAAGTGACTTGCTCAGGGTCACACAGCTGGGAAGTGTCTGAGTCCAGATTTGAACCCAAGACCTCCTGTCTCTAGGTCTGACTCAATCCACTGAGCCACCCAGCTGCCTTCTATGGCTTCTTTAGATGGGGCATCCAGTCTCTACTTGGACTGTGCCATGGGGACACCTCAAGTGGCCACTTCCATAGTTTGAAAATTCTAAATTTGGGTATTAAATATCGAAATCTCTCCAGAATATAATTCCTTATGTTCAGCCCAAATCTACTCACTCTGTAGCTCCCCTTTCATTGTTTCTACTTCTGCTATAGTAAGAATAAATTTCATTTCCTTAATGAGATAGATTTTTACTTAGCTGATTCTATTTTTGAATGAGTTGATTTGAGTAAATTGTCCAAAAGTTGTTTTTCAGAAATAAGATGAGCACCTATGGGGTATTGTTCAATCATTTTCAGGCATTCACTCTTTGTAACCCCATTCAGGTTTTCTCAGCAAAGATACTGAAGTTGTTTGACATTTATTTCTCTAGCTGATTTTATAGAGGAGGAAACTGAGGCAAACAGTTAAGTGACTTTGCCTGGGTCATACCTCCAGGAAGTGTCTGAGGCTAGATTTGAGCTCACAAAGATAAATCTTCAGACACTAGCACCAAAAATCGATTTAGCAAACCATGTAGTAGGCGGTGGTAAACAATGCATGTGTATTGTTAAGTCTATATAGACTCTCAAACAAAAATTGACAACCTAAGTGACATGGAAGAATACTTACAAAATAGAATTTGCCTCGATTACCAGAAGAGGCGAGAGAATACCTCTGTAGCCCCAGCTCAGAAAAAGGAGCTGAATACGTTGTCAGAGGGCCCCACCCTCCAATCTTTAGGGCATGATGCAGTCACAAGTGAATTCTAGCAAATAGTCCAACCCTCCAGAAAGTATTCAGAAAAACAAACAGACATGGAAAGAAGTTCTACAAAATTCCTTTGATGACACGAATATGGTTTTGATACCTAAACTAGGGAGAAAAAAAAGAGAGATCAATTTCCTTAATTAATGCAAATTATTAATTGAATTAATCAAATTAATTAATGTTAATTAATTTTATTTAATTGGTCAATTAATATTAACTAATGCAAAAAATTATAAGTCAGATACCAAGGAGGAGATTCCAACACTATGTCATAAAGATCATACATGATGACCAGGTTGGATTTATTTTTTAATTTAATTTAATTTATTTGTTTATTTATTTATTTACTTACTTATTCATTCATTCATTTATTCATTCATTCATTTACTTATTTATTTGTTTATTCATTCATTTATTTATTTATTTATTTGTTTGTTTATTCATTCATTCATTTATTTATTTGTTTATTCATTCATTCATTCATTCATTCATTCATTCATTCATTCATTTATTTATTTATTTATTTATTTGTTTGTTTGTTTATTTAGGCTCCAAGGCAGAAGAGTGGTAAGGGCTAGGCAATGGGGGTTAAGTGACTTGCCCACGGTCACACAGCTGAGAAGTGTCTGAGGCCAGATTTGAACTTAGGACCTCCCATCTCTAGGCCTGGCTCTCAATCCACTGAGCTACCCAGCTGCCCCTGACCAGGTTGGATTTATGCCAGGAATGCAGGACTGTTTCAACAGTAGGGAAACTAGTGGCATAATTGACCATATTAATAACAATAACACCCAAACTCATTTGATTCTATCAATAAATGCTGAAAAAATCTTTGACAAAATCCAACAGCCATTATTAAAAACAAAGCACTAGAAAGCAGAGGAATCAATGGAACTTCTCTTAAAAGGACAGATAGTCTCGACCTAAAACCAAGAGCAGCATTATCTGGAGCGGAGATAAACTGGAAGCTCTTCCAATAAGGTCGGGAGTGCAGGAAGTATGTCCAGCATCACCATGATTAGTCAGTACTATACCGGAAACGCTAGGTCTAGCAATAAGACAAGAAAAACAAACTGGAGGAATAAAAGCAGGCAAAGAGAAAACAAAATGATGGCTCTTCCCGCGTGATATGATGGTGTACTTGGGGAACTGTAGAGAATCAACTTGAAACAAGTGGCCACTTCAGCAAAGTGGCAGGATCTAACATTCACACATCTCCTCTGCAATTGTATCTGCTCCCAACAAAAGCTGGCAGCAAGAGGTAGACATAGAAATCCCATTTACAATAACTGTGGACAAAATAAAATCTTGGCAATCTCTGTGCCAAGACAAGCCACAATTTCCAAATACTTTTTACAAAAAATTAAGACATCTAAACAACTGGAGAAATAGTGATGCGTGTGAGCAGGCTGAGCCAATATAAAAAAGACGGCTGGACTTAAGGGAATGCACTTACTCAGTGCCCTGATCATCAAACCACCAAAGAATTATTTTACAGGACTAGAAAAACCATGACAAAATGCATCAGTAGGAACGAAAGGGCAAGAATGTCAAGGAGATGAAAGAAAAAATGTGAAGAAGGACCACTTGCCCTTCCAGATTTTGAGTAGTGATCATCCAGACACGCTAAGGAATAGAGAGGTGGTCAGTGGAACCATTAGGAACACAATACATGGTCATAAATGGCCACAGTGAGCTGGGGTTTGATGAACCCAAAGATCCAAGCTTTGGGGGTGAGAACCCAGAACTGGCCAAACTTGCTGGGCAAATTGAAAAGCAGTTTGACAGAAATTCGGCACAGACTGCCAGGTCACCCCATAGACCAAGACACAGTCAACATGAGTGTGTGGTGTAAAGGGAAAGGGTGATGCTATAAGTAAATTAGGAAAGCAGGGGGAGGGGCGCGGGGCGGGGATGATCTGTCAGCTCTACGGAGCAGGAAGAGTTTATACCCAAACCAACGTGGGGGCCGGTGGGGCCGGCCACTATTATACTCCAAGCCATGCCGATGCCGAGCAGCACGATTTCAGAAGAATTCTATGAGCCCTCCGAAGTGGAGGGAGCAGAATCAGCACTTTTGTACTGGAGCAGAACTCGGCTTCTCAGATCAGATCCCAGAGGAGCCACATTGGAAAACGCTCCCCTTCCCGACAGAGAAATGACGCAATCGGAAAGCCGACTGATGCCGCCTTTTGCAACTTTCTTTGGTTTGTGTTTTCTTTTGCAACGTGGCTGATATGGGAATAAGCTTGGCTTGGCCTCACGTGGGCCATGGAAGGCGGTTTTGTGCCCTCCCAGGCAGGAGGGAGGGCGGAGAGGCCGGGACAGAATAGGGAACTCAAAAGCATAAAGTCTGTGAGTGGCTTATGTAGAGTTGGGCGAAACGAAGAGGTCGATGAATAGTTTGATTCTGCGGATGGAGAAGTCCACGGTGGAATTGTGTCTCCGTCCCTAGTTGGCATCAGCAGGTAAATGAGCTCTGGGTCTACACCGCCCCTGGGGCCGGGAGCGCTGAGAAAAGCCCCTTCCCCAAAGGGGTGCCAACCATCACGCCCTGAGCAACTCGCCTTCCGGGGAGGGGCGCCTCCCACTCTTCTGGGCCCGGAAGGCCGTTCTGACCCCTCCAAATCTTCCCCCTGTTGCTCCCGTCTCTGCCTGGTGGGGCCAAAGAGGACATGTCAGTCCCTCCTCCAGTGTCAGCCCTTGGCATCCTTGAAGACGGCCCCCCTGGGTCCCCGGAGTGTCCTTTTCTCCAGGCGAAATCAGGCCACTTCCGCCCACTGACGCTCCTCGGGCCAGTCTCCAGCTTGTCCCGGCCCTTCCTAAGCGGGAGCACAGAATGGAGCAGACGGGACACACGTGACACTACGGCTTCCGCCTGACCACGAGGGCTCCTTCCGCTGTCTGGGGGAAGATGGAGGGCGCGGCGAGGCCCGTTTATTAGAGGCCAGTTTCGCACGTGAGGGGGCTGCGTGAAGGAGTAGAAGCGATGGAGAGCAGGCCCGGGCGGAGGCTCCTCCCCCAGCTTCCCCCCCCCCCAGGGGCAACGCCTTCAGAGCATCGCCTGGGGGGTGCAGGGAGCCGGAGCTTCCTTTGGTTTGTAATTAAGGAAGGATCAAAGCTTTTGCTCGTCTTTCCTTGCTCTTTTCCGGGGTGACCCCACGAGGAGGGACCTGCCCAGAGCTGACAGAGAGCAGGAAGTCCCGCCCCCCTCCCCCAAGGAGCCAACCCTAAAGCGGCCTGTGGAACCCGCGCAAGTTCACCAAAAGCTGGGCCTGCGCTGTTTGTGGTGGAGCCCAACCCGTTCCAGATGGGGAAACAAGGCCGCGCCACTGGATCCAGTTTAATTTGCTGGAGCGGTTTAATCAGCTCGCCCTGCCAGGCCATTTGGCGGCTAATGAGCTGCCGCCCCTCCCCCCCAGCCCCCCAGCCGTGCTTGAGGGGTCCCTGAGTGTGAAGCGGCCTTTTCTTCCGAAAGCAAAGCCACCAGCCCCGCGAGCTCTGTTATGGAGCCACAGAAGCCCACAGAAGCCCACAGAAGCCCACAGAAGCCAACGTCTGCTTTGGGGAGCCTGGAAGGCTCTTGGCCTTGGGGGCCGTCCCTGTCCTCTGGGAGTGCGCCCATGGCAGGACTCCTGGCCCTCTTCCTCACCGGAGCCGCCCTCCAGCTCGCTGGGGGACCAATGGCAGCGGACGCTGCACCGGCCTCCCTCCCTCTACTCAATGGGGCCAAGCTCCTTACTCCTACACTAGCCAGCCGGCATTTCTGCAGCCCCTTCCTTTGCTCATCCGAGGGATTATGGGACATCCAGCCAGAGATGGCTCAGAGCCAGGGGGATGTTTAGGAGAAAGACGAGGCCTGGGGAAAATATCCGGCTCATGGAGCCGACCATGAAACCCATGGAAGACCCCAGAGAGGCTGGCAGGAGGACAGAGCCCGGAGGAACCCCCAGGATGAGGGGGTCAGACCTGATGATGCCCAAGCAAAGCAGGCCAAGAAGGAGGAGTCGGAGGCAAGAGGAGAGAGGTCAAATATGGCTGTGTCATGGAAACACAAGAGCAGAATCTTAGGAGGTCATGTCAAAAAAAAATCATGTCAAAAGCTCTGCAGAGGGGGCAGTCAGGCAGCCTGGTGGATGGAGATCCAGGCCTGGAGATGGGAGGTCCTGGGTTCAAATGTGGCCTCAGACACTTTCTAGCGGTGTGACCCTGGACAAGTCACTTCACCCCTATTTGCCTAGCTTTTACTTCTCTCTTTTGCCTTGGAACCAATATACAGTATTAGTTCTAAAACAGAAGCAAAGAGTTTTTACAGAAAGGATCATGGATAACCTTAGAGAGCAGCTCAGCTGAGTGGACTGATTGGAAGCCAGACTACTGGGGGTTAATAAGGAACTCCCAAAGCCATCAGACTGTATGGATGTGCCCTCTTTGACACAGGGACAGAATCACCAGACCTCTGCTCCCAAAGAGATCGGAGAGAGTGAATGGCTAAACAAATGATGGCCCGTCCCAGTGGGCTGCAAGAAAAAGTCCCAGAGAGCCGGGAAGACTTCTATGAACTGATGCAGAGCGAAGAAACCAGAACCAGGGGAGCAACCACAGCACTGCGAAGGCAAACAACTGAGACAGACGGAAGGACTCTGATCAGGGAAATAGTCCACCAGGGCTCCAGAGGACAGAGGAGGAGGCCCCTCGGGCCACACAGAGGAGGAGCCCATGCTGGAGTTGGTGTCTGCAGTGACCTGATGGTTCTGGCAGCAGAATCGGGAGAAAAAAGACACACGACAGACAGGAAGCTAGAAACAGAAGCAGCAAGGACAAACAAACTGGAATTCCACCTTCTGTAAGAAGCATTTCCAGATCCCCTGAAGACTTCCCTCTATGGAGTAGCTTCAGTTTGTCCTGCCCGCACGTTGTTTGTCTTCCCTTTGAGACCAGACACTCCATGAGGGCAGGGACAGTCTTTGGTCTTTCTTTATGTCCCCAGGGCTTAGCCCAGGGTCCAGTGTGTATCCACTGACAACTCATAATGTCCCGATTTGGCCCAAAGGAAAACAATTATAATAACAGCTAATATTTTTATAGCACTTACTGTGTGCCCTGGGCGGGGACCTTTACCATCCTTCTCTCATTTGATCCTCACAACAACCCTGAGAAGGCGATGCTTGTATGATCCCCATTTTTAAGCCCTTTATTACATGAAGGAAATACCTCTTGTTGACTGATGCAGGAGACATGTCTGATACAGGTGCCAGGGTGTACGACTTCGTGTTAATAACATTCAGTGGGATCGGGTGATTCAGTTGACACTCACATCCTACCTTGTACTCTCCATCCATCCATCCATCCATCCCCCTCTCTCCCTTTCTCTCTCTCCCTCTCTCCCCCTCTCCCTTTCTCTCTCTCTCCCCTCTCTTTCTCTTTCTCTCCCTCTCTCCCTCTCTTCCTCTCTCCCTCTCTCCCTCTCTCCCTCCCTCCCTCTCTCTCTCTCTCTCTCTCTCTCTCTCTCTCTCTCTCTCTCTCTCTCTCTCTCTCTGTCTCTCTGTCTCTCTGTCTCTCTCTCTCTCTCTCTCTCTCTCTCCCCCCCCCTCTCCTTTCTCTCTCTCCCTCTCTTCCCCCCTCCCCCCCTCTCTCATCTATCACCCATTCACCAATCTGATTCAGGTTAGGAAACAGCAGACCCGAGTTCTAGTCTCAGCTCCAACTTATCAGCTTGAATAAAACCCCTCCTTTTTTCTATGCCTCAGTTTACTACTTTGAATAGTGAAGGAGGATCTCAGACCTGAAGTTCTGTGATTCTAGCTTTGAGCCGGGCATGAGCCTCTTATGAATTCCCAAGTTTAAGTTTCTTCCACTCAAGAAACCCCATCTTCTCAGTGCTGTAATGGAAGGAAAAGGGGTCAAAGAGGGAGAAGATAGATAGCAGGGAGCTCCTCAAGCTGGAAAGAAGAAAACAGGATGTTGTGAAACACAGGGCCCAGCCTGTCTAGCAGAGCACTGAAGAATGTCCTCTGGGTCCTGGCCCTGCCAAACTGGATGCCTTCCTCTGGCCTCCTCTTTTCTTCCTCTTCTCTGTACTGGATGTTGCCACCAGAAGGACAGGAAGACATCGTCCAGGAATCATCCTCCTGCTTAGTAACTCGCCCAAGTTCCAACCTCTCACCAGGGCCATCCATGGCTGCTTCCTAGCTCAGTCACCTCCTCTCTGCATGGATCAGAGTTCTTCCTCTTTCTCTTGTCATGGGAGTCAAGGCTTGCTGATATCCTATCTGATATCCACAGAGTCCGAGCCCCCTCCCAGCTTACATGTGGCCCCCTCCGCTCTGGGCCTGTTCCTCAGCCACTGCCAATGATCAACATTCCGTCTGTTGGCCATTTGCACTGGGAGAGGAAACGAGGGTCCCACAGGCTCAATTCTTTTGACTTTGGCTGCTGTTTCCAAAAATACGACTTTAGTACCCAAACACACCAGGGCGAGGGACAGACCCATCACAGTTGTCCTCTGGCCTCTCACCTCTCAGTGGCCAGCAGCCAGCCAACTTGGGGGCTTGGGAGAAAAGTGCAGGTGACCCGGGTGGTCAACCTTCTATTTTTAGTCTTGTGCAAAAACCAAAGTCCTCTTTGCCCCTTTTCCTCTCTGGACTCTCCAGGAGGGTGAGAGGGACAGGAGAGATCCAGGTGGCCATTGAACTTTCCCCCCTGCCCCTCCTGGCCCAGAGGCCACCGATGAACCTTCACCCAACCGCCTGGCAGGGCCAGCCGTTGTCCTTGTCCTTAAGCCCGAATTAGCTCAGAAAACAAACGAGGAATTTGAACAAAATACAGATGCAAGAGTGAGTTTCCTGTAAACCCTTCCCTGGGCAGGGCCTGGAGGGGAAGCCAGACCAATTAATATTGGGAAACTGGCAGGAGAAGTTCAAGTTCCAGCCATCAGTCCATAGGATTGTAGACGGAGGGCTCAAATGGGCCCTTTGGTTTCTCAGACGAGGAAGCCGGGACCGAGCACGCTTAGGTGACTCCAGGAACATTCATGGCACCTCCTAGGCTGGGTGCGGGGCGAGGGAGGCAGAAAATATTTTAAGTTCTCTTGATATTTTACATTAGAAACATTTCCATGTGACTCCCAATCCCTGAGAGGTATCTCACAATGAAGTACGACAGTTCAGAAAAATGAACGGTGCAGTGATCTCATTGGAAAGTGTGGGACACATCCCTCCCCCTCCTCATGGAGAAGAGCAACAGACAGTTATTTTCTCTCCCTCTCCTGCTCCTCACTATTGTACTATTGTGGGGGAGGCAGGGAAGAAAAGACCAACACATTTCCCAAAAGTAAAAAACAACACGGGTGTATATAGCTATTGAAGCTTTTTTTTTTTTTTTGCAGAAGAGGGGTCCTGTACATATACACATACATAAACATACATATATGAGAATATGTGTGAATATATGTGTATATGATTCATACAAGTCTCTTCATGGCTTTTTGAAGTCATCTCTTAATTTCTTATCATAGTATCTCCCACACTTATTATTATTATTTATTATTCAAATTAAATTGAAATTTTTTATTTATTTTATTTTATCTTTTATTTATTTTATTTATTATTATATTTAAATTTAATTTATTGTTGTTGTTAGATGAAAATTTATTCATCTAATTCCTCCATTTGGGGGCATCTATTTTCCTTTTTTTGGCCACCCAAACAAAACTATTAGGCATAATTTTGTACATAAAAGACCTTTTCTTCTTTGATCTCTTCTGGATATAGGCTTAGCAGTGGCATAGTTGAAAATGAAGGCATTCACTGGGAGTGAAATAGCTTTTGCATTTGTCCCAATTGTTTTCCAGAATGATTGTACCCATTCACAGATCCAACGAGAGTGAAAGATTGCACCTATTTCCCATAGTCCCTCCATTAATGATCATTTTTTTCCTTTTTTGTTATCTGCCACTCTGAGAGGCAGAATCTCAGAAGTGTTTTAATTTACAGTTCTCTAACTCGTACTATTTGGAACCCTCACCCCCAACATTGTTGTAGATAACCTGGATTTCTTCCACAGAGAACTTCTTATTCCTATCCTTAGATCATTTCTCAATTGGGGAATGGCTCTTATTCTTATACATTTTCATCAGTTCCTATAGGTCTTGGAAATGAGATTTTCTCCAGTTAATGGTTTCCCTTTTAATCTTAGCTTTATTAGATTTGCTTATATGAAAACTAAAAGAAAATAATCAAAATATCTGTTTTATCTTTTTCATCCTCTCTATTCTTGCATTGTGAACTTTTATCTATAGTTGACAGTTTTCCCATATTTCTCTAATTCGTTTATGCCAGGATCTTTCACATCTAAAAAGATACCCATTCAATGCTTGTCATAGTATAGAGGGGGAGGTGTTAGTTTGTTTATACCTGAAGCCTTCCATTTTGCTGAACAGTTTCTCCAAAAGTTTTGTCAGATAATGAGTCTTTCTTCCCGGAGCTGGGCCTTTGTGTTGATCAAATTCTAAAGCATGTTCTGTGTTAGGTTACCTGGTATATTTCACTGATCAATCCCGATATTTCTTGATCAGGACCAATTTACTTTGAGAATCACCACTTTGTTGCAATGTTTCCTATCTGGCATTTCCAGGCTCACTCAGTTCCCTCTTCTTTTCATGATGTCTCTTGAGATTCTTAGCCTGTTAAAAAACCATCCATATACATTTCATTGGTACTTTTTCTGTCTTCCAAAGTTATCTTTGGTAATTTGATTGGTATAGCATGAATAATGAAATTAATTCAGCGGTGTCATTTTTATTATATTAACATTCCCCCCTTGTGAGCAAGAAATATTTTTCCAATGTTATATTTATGTATCTATTTCCAGGAATATTTGTAGTTGTATTTATATAGTTTTTATGTGTATCTTTGAAGGTAGACCCAGAAGCATTTTATTCTCTAGTAATTCTAAGTGGAATTTCTCTCTTTTCCTCCTGAGTTTTATTGGCATTATATAAACATGCCAAAGATTGGTGTGGATTTATTTTATATACACATTTGTTGAAGTTATTTCAATTAATTTTCAGTTGATTCTTTAAGCAGATTTAAGTACATGATTGCAATATCTAAAAGATGGAATCATTTTCTTTCTTCTTTACTTATGTTTAATCCTTTCAATTCCTTTTTCATTTCTTATTGCTATAATGAGCATTCCTAGTATTATATCAAAAGTTAGTGGTGACAATGAATAGCTTGAACTTATTGGAAAGGGATTCTAGTTTATCTTTTTTAGAAATAATGGTAGCTTTTGGGTTTTGATATTTACTATTTACCATTTGTAAACAGGCCTATTTTCTTCCTATGTTTTCTAGTGTTTTAAATAAATTTTGTGTTATATTTTGTTAAAAGGTTTTTTTCTATATCCACTGAGATAATATTTTTGTTTATTTTGTTTTTATTACAACTATTTAGGTTTATATTTTTTAAAATATTAAACCAACCCTCCTACTTTAAAACTAATCTAATCTGGTCATTGTGTATAATCTTTGTGATGTGTGATTAGCCTCTTTGCTAATATAATCTTCAGTATTCATGTTTAACTTTTGTGACTTCAAACATTTGTGTGATTTTATTAGTGGCATCATTTTTATTTTCATGTTGGCAACCAGACACATTTGTAGTTATTCACAATAGAGACAATAATGAGAGGCTATATAGGTATAAGTTTATGAAGAGGCTGGTATTCTACTAGGAGCTTCACTAGTCTTGTTCATCCCTCCATCATAGAGGAAGAGTTCCCCATACATTAGTTGTGCATTTTAATCATTTGAGAACCCCATCATTCATCACAGCCTCAAGGGTGAATGTTAAATCACCTGTGTTATGTTCCCACACTCTGAGACTATTACAGATTATTTCAGTCTCTTTTGATTTTCAGTAGGCAGCCAATGTGAGAGGTTTACAACAGTAGAGTATGTGGTATGATAGCCGCACACTACTATCTGATAGTGGGAGGCAAGATTCAGGTTAAAAAATGTTTTAGTTGTAAAAAAATTTATTTGTTGTACAGTATTCATGGTATTGTGGATTTCATGTGTTATTCAAAGTGAATGTTATCTGAAATAATGGTTTTTGAGGTGTTATCACAAGACATCATAGAATTAGAAGAAATTTGTAGTGAGAACATGTTTTGCATGTTACCAATTTTATTTTGTGTATGGCATTTTATCCATTATTTCATGGTTACTATGTTATAAAAAGTGCATATTATATGAATTAATATGTTATTATAAAGGATTATATTCAGAAAAGTGCATTTTCAGCAACCTCTAGCAAAGGATCATTTTTTGGAGGTCACGGTTACCTCACTCCTTATTTCCAGGTTCAATATATCAGCATTCACCTGTTTTACTCGCATTCCATTTTCTAGGAACATTACCCCCATGAAAGTCGAGGATTGACTATATTTTATTTAATGTTTTACCTCTCTATTCATTAGGGATGCTGGTCTATAGTCTTTCCCCCTTATTTTAACTCTTTTCAATCTATATGCCAAGACCAGATCTACATCATGGAAAGAATTTGGCAGAATCCCTTCTTTTACTATTTTTTGCTAACAATTTGTGTAATATTGGAATGATTTTTTTCAATATTTGATAAGATTCCTTTTTGAATATAATTTCATATTTATATATACATATTTATCTTTAGAATGTAGGTTCTATGCTTTTCCCCTTCCCATAGTCTTACCTTTGGAAGTTTGGTTATGCGTCATTCAGTTTCTTCCTCTGAAGTTAGATGATGGCTACATTCTCTATTTCTTGTTCTGCTGATCTGGGTATCTGAGGCCATATTTTGAGTCATTTTTCTAATTTCATGTGCAGTGCTCGGCCCCCTTTGCTGCCTAGCTCTCTTTTCCTGGGCCATCTCCCATGCTTGCAAGTCTCTTCCTCCTTATCTCTGACTCTGAAATTTCATGGCTTCCTTCAAATTGCAGCTAAAATTTGGCTTTCTACAAGAATCCTTTCTCAATCCTGCTTAATCTTAGAGGCAGTGGCACAGTGGATGGAGTCTTGGGTTTAAAGGCATAACGTGTACAAAAATAGTCTCGACCTTGGGACGTGAAGGCGGGCTGAGAAGAAGAAAAAGAAGCGACGTTTCGCCGGCTCGCTCGCTCGTGTAGGGACTGCTGCCTCCTGGTATGCATTGCCCCATGCCTGGCACACGCAGGCACACTAAGAAATAGGCCATTGCCTAAAAGAAAAACAAAGCACTCCTTAAAGGCTGCCGCCCATGTCCTGAGCCCTTCCCTTCCCAACTGGCCGTTATCTTGGCATTTGGACAGATCATGCTGTGAGCAATGAGTGAGGCAGAAGTTCAAAGGAAGAAACGAAGGGCTGGATGAGAGGGAGGGCATTAGGCGCTGCTGTGACGGCCAATGGCTGCTTGAGGACCAGGACCGCGGCCCATTTTGTTTCTTTGCATTTCCACGGTTCTGCATGACCCTTGCATGGAGTAGGCACTTTGGAAAACCTCCGCAAATCCAATAGAATGACCCCCTGCCCAAATTCAAGTTCATTGCATGATCTCCCATCATCCTTGGTTCCATCGCCCCAAACCCACCCAGCCCAAGGTACAGCATCAAAATAAAGTTGAACAGAGGGCAGTGGATGGAGAGCAAGGCCTAGAGACGGGAGGTCCTGGGTTCCAATCTGACCTCAGACACTTCCCAGCTGGGTGACCCTGAGCAAGTCACTTGACCCCCATTGCCTAGCCCTGACCACTCTTCTGCCTTGGGGCCAATACACAGTATGGACTCTAAGAAAGAAGGGAAGGTTTAAAAAAAATGAAGCTGAACATACGGGATGTTTGGGATGGACGGAAACCTTGGTGGCATTTTCACGTTTTAGATACTCCTGGGGGTGAGCAGCTGCACATCTGAATGTTACCCCCTCCCCCTTTCCTCCTGGCAAATCCCGGCTCACCTTCCATTTTCTTGTACATTTCTTTGAAAAGGAGTCCAATAGCAGCATCTTTTCAGATAAAAGCCTGCCCCCCCCCCCGGGTATTTCTGATCCCCCTCTCTCTTTTTTCCAGATCCAGCAGCGTACCTGCGGCCCTGCCTGGGCGTCATCACGTGCGCTAATTAACTGGGCAGTTTTCTCATTGGCCAAGAGAGTAGTCCGGCATTCTCGTGACAGGGTTAAAAGGGGGAAAGAGAAGACATTTCAACTTCATTCCCGCTTTGTCCAAATCTCGTTTAATCCCCGGGAAGGAAGACTCACACTCACACTCACTCACTCACTCACTCATACTCACACTCAAACAATACTCACACACTCACATACACTCACACACATACACTCACTCATACTTACACTCACACAATACTCACACTTACACACTCACACACATTTACACATACTCATATACACTCACATACTCATACACATTCTCACACACACACATTCACACACACATGCTCACACAAACTCTCACATACATTTTCACAAACACTCACACACACTCCTATCCTCACACTCACACTCACACACACATCCACACACACTTACATGCACACACACTCTCACACACTCCCACACTCTCCCACACACACATTCTCACAACTCACACTCACACACTCACACACACTCATACACACTCACATTCACATGCTCACACAAACTCTCACATACTCACACACATTCTCACACACTCACATTCACATACTCATATCCTCACACACACTCATATCCTCACACTCACACACATCCACACACACTTACATGCTCACACATACTCACACACACTCTCACACACACATTCTCACACACTCTCACACTCACACACATCCACACACACTTACATGCTCACACACACTCTCCCACACACACATTCTCACAAACTCACACTCACATCCTCACACTCACACTCACACACACACTCACATACACTCACACACACACTCACATGCTTACACAAACTCTCACATACTCACACTCCCACACATTCTCACACACACTCATACACACTCATTCACACACTCTCACACACACTCACTCCCAACAAGAAAGCAGATGTTTGGAGCTGGAGATGCTGGATGGGAGCACATTCTTGCCCCTCGATTGCCCTCTCCTCTGGCAGGGACACCAGACAGCAGGTAAAGTGGCTTGACAGGGAGGAGGGGAATGGGGACCCCATGGAGCACGGACTTCACTGTCTGTCCCCAAATTTGTAGTGTCAGTGGCGGGGGAGGGGGCCGGGCTCCGGGAAGGCCAGGCCTGCGCAGGAGAGGCGAGTACGTCACCTTTCCAATCAGCACCCTTCTTCGCCTCTAATGTGGACCAGATGCCGGGGACGGGGTTATGGCGCTCCAGCGATGTCATTACCCGGCTCGTCCGTGTTAACATGCATCATCTGTCACATCATTGTTTGTTTTACAAGCCGGCCCTCTAATGGGCTAAGTGGGGGCTATTTATACCAGTTAACAATGAGTGCCTTTAATTAGTATTTCAGGCAACTGGGACATGTTAAGCGCTCTGACACAAAGCTGGCCGGGCCGTTGGGCTCCAGATGCCTTTCATTAGGCCTCGCCGCGATCCCGGGGCTGCCCAGGTACTGGCTGGGCTCTCAGGGGCCCTTCAGCGCAGGAACGTCCGCAGGTGCCCGGAGCAAGGACGGGCCGGCACTGGGGGCCCCGGCCCGGGGGGAGGCTTGGCTGCCGCCGGCCCGAGAGCCTCCCATCACGGCGATGGCTTGACGAGAAGGCTGGAATCCGACCCCAGAGTGAGTCACGGAGCAGGACAGGGAGGGACCAGCCCAGAGAGGCTGCCGGGCTGCGGGGCTTCGGGAGCCCCCCTGAGCTCTGGCCTGTCTGCCAGAGGCGGCCTCCGCCCCCCCCCCAGTCCCCCAGACTGCGGGCCCTTCTCGAACAGGCTGGGCAGGTGGCATGGGATGTGGCAGCTCTTCTGCCCCTCCAGAGGGGCCTCCCTCGGACAGCCGGGACCGCGGCAGCCCCAGATCTCCTCTCTTGTTCAGGGGCCCCCCGGGGACCCCAGAAGTACCGAGCATCCCCGGCGTTCTCCCAGCTCTCTCTTTATCTTTGGCATTTCCTGGTTACACGGCTAGTGGGTGGCATTGTCAGTGCTTCCACCGAAGAGGAACGCGGGGCTTAGCGGGGGGCATCGAGCATGACTTGGGGAAGGCCGGGGCCTCCAGAGAGGGCACGTTGGCCTCGCCATCTGCGGCCCGATGCCAGCTGGTTCTGTCTGAGCTTCGGGGGCGCTCTCGGGGGGTGCCCTGTTTGTCGGGCACAGAACGTGGCTGCTGCGTCTCAGAACCAGGGGCCGAGCCCAGCTTCCCCTTCAGGAGGCTGATCAGAATCATCCTCCGCCAGCCAGAGGGGGCAGCGGAAGGGGCTTTGCTGGGTGGCCGGCCGACCGCGACGAGGGCCTCCAAGGAGCCGGGGCCATCGCTAAGCCTGCTGCCTGCCCACAGCCCGGACGCCTCGGTTCTCCCCTCTCGACAGGAGGGGCTCCCCGAAATGTCCCTGAAGCCCCCCCTCTTCCTCACATTCTACGGTCAGGCTCCGTGCCAGGAGGGGGGACGGCGGAGCCGCGTTCTAGCCAAGGACCCTGGCGGTGCCCTGAAGCACTTCTCAGGACGGCCAACGGCATAAATGGAAGGTTCCCATCGCAGAAAAGGAGCTTTGTGTTTTCTTAAGGAAAAATCTCAGCCGTCGCTGATGTGGACAAGCCTTGGCGGAGGGGCCCGCGCTGGGAGGCGGCTTGCCTTTGGGGCCTGGCGGCCGGTGCCAGCACCCCAGCTGCCTTTTCTGTTTAAGCAGCAAGTTCTCCTGGCGGCCGCCCTTACCCTTCAGGAAGACGGCCAATGGTTTTGTCAAGCGCAAGCGCCTTCTAAATGGGGAAGTTGGATCATTTGTTCCCAGACTCCTGGCCTGTGGGACGAGCCAGGCCGCTCCTGGGCCCCGCTGCCCTTCTCCTCCTTGCCTGGTCCCCACAAGAACGTCCATTCTGAGGGGGAAGGCCGGGCCAGCACATCCTCCTTCTCGGGCTCTTCTCTGCACTCTGGAGCTCCTCCGCCAGGCCTCCACCGCCTCCATCCACTTGGGCTCGCCTCCCTCCCTAGAACGCCATCTCCTGCCGGCTGGGACTCTCTTAGCACAGAGCCTAGAAAACAGCAATCGCTGAACAAATGCTTCTTGACTTGACCTTAAAAGAGGTTCATCTGAGTGATTGAGCCGCCATTGTCTCCCTGGGTGGGTGGGCGACTGTCCATCATTTGGATCAACCTTCTGAAAGCAAACCGTGCCTCGGTTCCTGGTTCTGTGTGTGTAAGAGCAGAGGTGCGGCTCCCCTGTTCTGTGGAAGCTGTGGCGTGTTTCCCCTAAATTCCTTTATGACCTCCCCTGGGGCGAGAGGGGGAAGGGCTGGAAAGGGACATGGCATGAGAGCAGAGGCCCACTGTGCAGCTGAAGGGGTGGCTCACTGTCACCCCGATGGAAGCAGGATGGCTTGAGGGAAGGAGTCAGGCCTCTGTGGTTAGGAGATTCCTCGCTCCATCCCTGGCTCTCTGGGTAGAATTGGACACAGACTTGATGTGTCCTCACAAAGGTCAGGAAGAGGGAGGGGGAAGAAGATGCTCAATCCATCAGCCCAGGAGCCTAGCTGGGTGCCCTGAGCACACCTCTGACCTCTCTGGGCCTCTCTCCATGGTGAACAGAGAAGCCTCCCAGGGAGGAGCCGGGTGGAAGCTCTCTCCGAGGTTCCGGCCAAAGCGGAATCGTTGGTTCTAGGTCTCCTGCCACGTGCCTGGTTCCCAGAGGGTGCTCACATAATGCACTCCCACTACTGACCCTGCATGGAGCCCCGAACCTGAGCTGTGTGTGAATGTTTCTCCCTAGGGAGCTGCTAGTGTTGGGGAGGAGGATATGCAGACGCACAGGATGCCCAGATGGTCTGTTTACTCTGTCAGAGAGGGGATCCCAACTTTCTCTTCTAGGGCTCCATTGGTCCAGGCTGTGGCTCAGGGCCAGATTGGGAGACCCCAAGGGAGACCATCTTAATAGGCGCAGCAAGATTGACATGGCACCTACTTGGTGACAGGCACTGTGCTAGGCCCTTTCCTCCATGTGATCCTCATAAAAACCTCCCATTGTTAGCCTGCCTTTCCAGGGAAGGGAACAGAGACAGGTCTGAGGCCAGTGGCTCCGCCACGTCACACAGCGAGCCGGTAAATGCCGGCACCTGGATTTCAACTCCGCTCCTTCTGCCCCAGGCTCAGGGCTGTACCCACGAGCCTCCAGCGGCACCTACAACTATTGAGCATTACTGCTTGATTCCTTGCAACTGGATGCAGGAATTACCCACAATTCCTCTTAAATCTGATCCTCCTGGGTGTGCCTCCATACTCAAGACAACAGAGACATTTGTGAATCCTGACTAACATCCAGGCACGTGGTCTGTGCCACGTACAAGCCTGATGCCCAGGCCATCAAGAATCCCATGGGGTCCTCCTCTGATGCTTCAGGCGACACTGAGTGCCCCTGGGCGCCTCCAGGGCTCTGACAGCAGAGCAGCCCCGGCAAGTGCCACTGGGGGAGAAAGATGGCGTTTCCTTTGGGAGGAGCAGCCTGGAAGCCCCATCAGTGAGAGCCCAGCTACTGTGACCTGAATGAATGTCATGGTGCGAAGACAATTCCAAAATAGCCCCCAGACTGAGTGGCCCCATTTGCTTCTAGAGTGCTAGTGCCAGAGGATGCTACCAATCACACCTCTTGAGACTCTGTACACTTTACCTAGGTGGTTAGTGCTCTGACTGTGAGACCTTGGGCCAGGGACCAAGAAGTTCACATATGGCATACGACAGAGCACAGTACCTGGCACATTGCTCGCTCTCTCCCTCTCTCTCTCTCTCTCCCTCCCTCCCTCCCTCTCTCCCTCCCTCCCTCCCTCCCTCTCTCTCTCTCTCTCTCTCTCTCTCTCTCTCTCTCTCTCTCTCTCTCTCTCTCTCTCTCTCTCTTTCTTTCTCTCTCTCCCTCTCATTCTCTTTCTCTTTCTCTCTCTCCCTCTCTCTATCTCTCTCTCTGTCTCTCTCTGTCTCCCCCTCTCTCTTTCTTTCTCTCTCTCTCTCTTTCTCTCTGTCTCTCTCTCTCTGTCTTTCTCTGTCTCTCTCTGTGTGTCTCTCTCCCTCTCTCCCTCTTCTCTCTCCTTCCCTCTTCTCTCCCTCTTCTCTCTCCTTCCCTCTTCTCTCCCTCTTCTTTCTCTTTCTCTCTCTCTCCCTCTCTTTCTCTCACTTGCTCTCTCTCTCTCTGTCTCTCTCCCTCTCCCTCCCTCCCTCCCTCTCTCTCTCCCCCCTCTCTGTCTCTCTCTCTCAATCTCTCTCTCTGTCTTTCTGTCTCTCTCTCTGTCTCTCTCTCTGTCTCTCTCTCTGTCTCTCTCCCTCTCCCTCCCTCTCTCCCTCTCTCTCCCCTTTCCTTCCCCTTTCTCTCTCCCTTCCCTCTCTGTGTGTTTCTGTTTCTCCGTCTATACTACTGTAAGAACTGGGGAGTATTTCTCTTGATATTTTGGGTGCAGACCTATCCAGAAGACAACAGTTTACAGTTAAATGGACTACAATTAAATGGAAAGATGGCTTAAGGTTCTCTTCTGAGAGTCCAATAAATGGTGAAGGCAGTGATGGAGTTGATTTTATTTTACACCCCAAACATCAAGAAATATTATTTCCTGGAATATTTAGTCATCTGATATCAACGAGCTTACGATACCTAGAAAGACTATCATGAAAATTATTGCACTTCATGCCCCAATGTCTAGAGTGAAGGTTGGAAAAGTGGAGAAATTGCACTTCCTCCCCCCAAAGGAACTTCTAAGATCGTCCACATGAAAGCATCGTATGACAAGCGACTTGGTAGCCTAAATGCAAAAATGAGGATAGAAAATGATGTTACCCAATGGGGATCAGGAATAAGGCATTCGATGGGCCAAAGCTGTGTAGACTAAGCTATGGATATGCCTTTACATCATGAGAAAGAATCTCAAGGAAAAACAGGACAAAACAGCATGAGAAACCCAGTCACGTGACCAAAAGGAAATTGATTATATTCTACTAGGCAAACACAGTCGTGATGCAGGAACCGTCCCGGAGGTGATTGTTTGTACAGTGAGGCCACTGATGTGGTAGAGGAAAGATCAAAATCAGGACAGATCTAAAAGAAAGAGTAAAAACAAACAAATGAGATTTCATTTAATTAACAAGCTGCTAACCTGACCTATATGACCAAGATACTGATTATGAAAAATGGGATGTGGATGGGAGACATGACATAGACACAAATTATAATAATTTCTTACAGAAGTTCAACTAATATAAATGAATTGCCTTAATGAGGAGACCAAAAGATCCTAAAAGACCCCATAGTCAGCAAATGTTGGAGTTACTTGCCAAGTGAGGACATCTGGCAGCCAAGGGCAAAACCAGTTTCAGATCTGTAAAGGGTGGTGGAAGATTATGGGTGGCAATGAAAGGAAGAGGAGGAGGGGCAAAAAATGCAAAGAAAGCTGGGCTAGAGATGAGAGGGAGTGGAGGGAGGGGGGAGGGAGAGCCATCAATTAGGAGGAAGTTTGGTGAGATACCAACTAAGCAGTCTTTGCAAGAGCATCCCCAACTCAGTGAGGAGGGGGAGCACAAATATACCAAGGTGGAAGTGATCTGCCAAGAGGTTTTAACAACTTCCCAATGTGACATGTGTGATCAGGGGCCCCTTTGATTGGCTGTGACGAGGACACCTCTGATTATCGCACACATGGATGTGTGCTGTGATCTCTTGGCTTCTTCTCTGGTGATGCGCTGAAGGCTTTGTTCTCATCAATAACAAACTCGTCTCTTCATTGCTCTCGTGATCGACTGGGGTTGGCCAGGGCAAGGAGGGCTTGTTTCCAAAAGGGTTTCATGGGAACCCCAAATCCGGTGTACTTTCTTTTTCCCTCTTCTTCCCGCCTCTGGAATGTAGGGTTTGGAACTCTGGGACTTCTTCTGGCAGGAAGGAGAGGGCTTTTGCCCTCTACCTCCTCCAACTAGGGCAGCTGCTGTTACAAAAGGAAGTGAGAATATTTCACTGCTTAGACATGCCAGAGAGGGCATGGGCTCCTCTAAGGGAACCTGAATTGTTGCTCAGTCAGCAAACATTTATTAAATTGCCACTTTATGCCAGGCTCTGGGCTAAAAACTGGAGAGAGAAAGAAGGACAAAAGATGATCCCTGCCCACAAGGAGCTCTCAGTCAAATGGAGACCACATGCAAACATCATGTACATACAGGACATATAAGGGACACGTTGCAGATGGCATTAATTCAGCATCAGCTGTATTCCAGGCGCTTGACAACTGCTGGGTCTCTAAAGAAAGACATCATTTCCTACCTAATTGCACTCCTCCACAGCTCATCATCCTGCAAGGTGGCATCGACCTTGGAAGTCATGCTTCCTCTGTGGTCCTGCCCCTGAGGTCCTTCCCTCCCTCTCACAGGAAGAAGATGGGGGGTGGAAGGCAGAGTTCCTGCTAATTCTCCATTTAAGGAGATTATCAGGACAGGCAGCTCTTCCTTTCCCACCCTGCTCTACCCCACTGCACTTCACTCGACACACCTACCTCCTCAATTTCTTTAGAGATGATGCCTCCCCCATTCATCTGGGAGCTCTTCCAGGTTGTCTTGGCATCCCCAGCACTTAGCACAGCATCTGACACATATTAGGAACTTAATAAATAGTATTGACTGATTGCCTTAAAGGAGCTCAGATTCTAATGAGGGAGATTATATGTACATAAATTAGCACATACAAGATACATGCAGAGTACATGGAAGGCAACTTCATAGGATGAGGGAGACTTTGCCAGGTGAGAGGAGGGAGGGATATCAGGAAGGGCCTCCAGAAGATGGCATTTGATTAAGTCTTGAAGTCAGGGCAGCTAGGTGGCACAGTGGATGGATCTCCAGGTCTGGAGTTAGGAATACTCATCTTTCTGGGTTTAAGTCCAGTCAGATACTTCCTTGCTGTGTGACTCTAGAGAAGTCATTTCACCATGTTTGCCTCATGTTTCTCATCTGTAAAATGAGTTGGAGAAGGAAATGGCAAACCACTCTAATATCTCTGCCAAGAAAACTCCAAATGGAGTCAGGGAGAGTCAGACACAACTGAAATGACCGAAACAACAAAAACAACCTCAAGCCAGGGAGTCCAAGATGTAGATTTGAAGAAGGAAAATATTTCACATTATAGAAGACAGTGCCAAAGCATAAAGATGAGAGCTATAGTGTCATGGAGGAACATAAGAAGGCCCTTGAGTTGGAACTCATTCATGAAGTACATGGAAGGAAGTTTATATGTAAAAATACTGAAGTGTGGGAAGAGAACAGATTGGGAAAGACTTGGAGAGTGAAACAAATGACCTTAAATTTGTTCCTGGACATTGTAGGGATCCACTGATTTATTGAGGAGGGGATAATAAGAGGAAACCAATTTTAAAGGAAGATCATTTGGACAACTATATAGAGAGGATGGATTGTAGCAGGGAGACACTAGTGGCAGGAAGACCAAAAAGGAGGCTATTACATTATCATGGATTCTAGGGTTTTGTGTTCACTTTGAGGTACTTTTGGTTAAGGACTTTGATAATATGGAGGGTGTCCAGAGGAAGACAACCAAGATGATGAGAGCCTAGTGATAGTTAAATAACAAATTTGTATCAAATGCAATCAGTATGTTTCATGATTTCTTCCATTTTCCCTCAACAGTACAGGAGTAGAAGTGAAAGAAGCAGATGGTGGGAGTAGGAGTTGGAGTTGGCCAAGTGTGATTGATGGTAGGACCAAGGATCAATTCTTTTTCAGTCTCAGTCTTGATGAACTTTCTAGGTTCTCTTCTACTCTGGAATTCATTGATCCTTGGTCCAAACTAATATAACAAGACCCAATTTCCAACATCATCCTTATAGTATGTACACCGTTTAACCTTAGTGAATGCCTTTTGAGTTCTCTTTCCCATTCATTTTTAATGATTCTCTTGAGTCTTGTATTTGAGAGTCAAATTTTTCATTCAGTGCTGGTCTTTTCATCAGGAATGTTTGAAGCTTCTCTATTTCATTGAATATCATTTACCCCCTGAAAGATTATGCTCAGTTTTGCTTTGCAAAGGATTCTTAGCTGAAGTCCTATCTCTACTCTGTGGAATATGCCCACTGATCCTTTAAGGTAGAAGCTATTAAGTCTTTTATTATCCTTACTGTGGCCCCTCCTTACTTTATTTTTTCCTTTTTGCCTCTTTGCTATATTTTCTTCTTGGCCTGAGAGTTCTGGAATTTGGCTATAATATTTCTCGAAATTATCCTTTTGGAATATCTTTTAGGAATTGATTGGTATATTCTTTCCATTTCTATTTTGTCCTCTGGTTCTAGAATATTTATGGAGACAAAGAAAAGCAAGGCACAGATTCAGTAGAAGACAGTGAAATCAAAGCAGCCACGTGCAAAACTTCAAAGAAAAATGATAATTGGTCTCAGGAGCTGGAGAAGCTAAAAAATGAATTTAAAAAACCAAATTATAAAGGTGGAAGAAAACTGGGAAAAAAGAAAGTAAAATAGTGCAAAAAGAAAATTACAGCTTAAAAAGTAAAATTGGTCAAGTGGAAAAAGAGGCACAAAAAACACAATAAAGAAAAGAATTCCATGAAGAGTAGAACAAACTAAACGGAAAAGGAGGATCAAGGGGTCATGGACGAAAAACATTTTTTAAAAAATTAGAATTAGGCAAATAGAAGCAAATGACTTTGTGAGACATCAAGAAACAATAAAGCAAAATCTAAAGAATGAAAACAAGAGAAGAAATATCTTACTGAATAAAAACAATAACAACTGACCTTGAAAATAGATCCAGGTGAGACAATCTAAGAATTACTGAAGTACCCAAAAGTCATGAAAAAAAGCCTGGACATCATATTACAAGAAATTATCAAAGAAAAATGCCCTGTTATTTTTTAACAAGAGGGTAAAATATAAATTGAAAGAATCTGCAGATCACCTTCTGCAATCAATCTCTAAATGACAATTCCTAGGAATATTACAGCCAAGCACAAGAACTCCCAGGCCAAGGAGAAAATACTGC
This sequence comes from Monodelphis domestica, assembly GCF_027887165.1. Classification (NCBI taxonomy): domain Eukaryota; kingdom Metazoa; phylum Chordata; class Mammalia; order Didelphimorphia; family Didelphidae; genus Monodelphis; species Monodelphis domestica. Next base: position 756,695,006 of record NC_077227.1, on the reverse strand, counting down.
AAGTAGCTAGAAAGAAAAAATTCAAATATTATGGGGTCCCACTTAAGATTACATAGGAACTGGCACCCTGACAGATCAGAAGGCTTGGAATAAGATATTCCAGAAAGCAAGGGAACTTGGTTTAAAACCAAGAATCCACTACCCATCAAAACTGACTATATTCTTTCAGGGGAAAAATGGTCATTTAAAAAAAATAGAAAATTTTCAAGCATTCCTGAAGAAAAGACAACACCAAAACAGAAAAAATCTGATGGCCAAATACAAAATTCAAGAGAAACATAAAAAGGTAAATAAGAAAGAGAAAAAAAATTAAGGGATTCAATAAAGTCCAATTGTTTATATTCCTGTATGGAAGGGTAATTTTTGTAATTCTTAAAAATTTTATCATTATCATAGTAGTTAGAAGAAATATACATAGACAATGGATATGATAATTAGTTGTTTAGACTGATATGCAAAAGAATCAAAGGGTGAAAAAGAGGATTGCATTGAGAGAAATGGTAAGAGAGAAGTAAAATGGATTATATCACATAAATAGGCATGGGGGGGATGGTTACGGTGGATGAGGGTGGTAAGGGGAAATAGTTAAAACCTTACTCTCTTTGGAACTGGCTTAGAGAGGAAATAACAGCCAGACTCATTGGGCTATATAATTCTATCTTGCCCTATAGAGAAATAGAAAGGGAATAAGAAGGGGGGTGGGGTGGGGGTGTAATATAAAGGAGGGTGAATTAGGGGTGTGTGATTAAAAGCAAAAAAAAACATGTGGAGAACAGAGTGATATGAGAAAAAGCAGGATTAAAAAGAGAAAACAATATGAAGGGTAACATATAGGTGGAAATCATAACTGTGAATGTAAATGGACTGATCTTACCTCTAAAATGGAAATGGAGAGCAAAGTGGATTAAAAACCTGAATCGTATCATATGTTGTTTATAAGAAACACATATGAGGCAGGGAGACACACATAGAGTAAAGGTAAGAGACTAGAACAGAATCTATTGGACTTCTAAAGCTTCTAAAGCTACCTCTTACACTTCATGATAGATCACATTATGAGAGCAGTTATCTTGGGTGCTGGGCTAACATTATCTTTTTATAAGTTCTCTGATCGTCTACTAGCTGGGCTTTCTAGGGTTAAGGAGGAGGACAAGCCAATCAGAATAAATTCCATTTTCCATGACATCTCTCCTTATTCCGTTTATCTCTATATTCTAGCCTCCCAAATTCTTTTGGGATCCTGCCCTGGTCATACCTTGCGCTCTCTAGCCTGCCACGATTGTGCCATCTTATCATTTAGTAAATAGACATGATTTTATAACAGTAGTAAGTACTTTGTCAATATGGCATGCCTGACCCATTCCAACAATTCAACATTGGCTGTGAAACTCTGAAAGTCTGTCCACTCTCCTCTCTCCCCTCAGTCCTTGAGGAGACTACCAAACAGTCACTACTGGGTGTGGCATCACTGTGGCCTGGGGTGCTTCTTGAACATGGTATCTTGGTTGCAGAGTCAGTTCGCTGCTGGGCTGGGATCTGCAGGTTGTTTCTCAGGGCTGCCTCATCACTGGCATGGCAGCTAGCAAACTTTGCCATGGCCTCCAGTTACTGGATTTCCCCTACCTCTGCTCACCTTTTGAAGCTCTTATCTGTACTCATTGACCTAATATGAAAAAAGAATTGACACCCAAAAGGCAAAAAATAGGCGTGTGTGTGTGTGTGCGTGTGTGTGTGTGTGTGTGTGTGTGTGTGTGTGTGTGTTTCTCTCCTTTGGCTTGCTCTCTCCCTCTTTGTATCTCTCCATTTGGGCATGTTCCCATTCAGGAAGGCCAAGTCCCACCAAGCCTCCGTATGGGCTAGTTCTGAGCAGAGTGTTTTGTTCATCATCCAGACTGGATTCTCATCGGTCCTACTATGCTAATTATGAAGGGATGTGATGGAAAGTTATTCACAGTATCGCTTTGCAAAGAAGTAAAAGCCATTAGAGTCACATTCTAGAAGATGTCTGAAGCCACCCCAACAACCTGGTGAGGAAGAAGAGGACATGCACTTTTCATGAGTCCACTTTCTTCCTTTGGTGAGGAGACGATGAAGCTGATTGGTAGGCGTGTCTTGGGAGCTCAGATTCAAGTCCTGCTGAAAGGTCAGGGGAGAGGGGCCCCCGATTCCCAGGGAGGTTTAATAGCCCATAGACAAGGGCCCGGCTGCTGTCCTAGGGAAACAAAAATGAAAATATTTCCCAGATCACAGTCATTTAGATTTTCAGGGCATTTTCCTCACAACAATCCTGTGAGGAAGGGAGGACAAAGATTCTTATCCCCATTTTTCAGATGACAAAACTAAGCCCCAGAGAGAGACCTGATTTATACAATTCCTCCAAGTAATGCATGTTGGAATCAGGAATCGGGTTCTCTGACTTCGAGTTCAGCCTTTTTTCTGCTTCATCCAGGTTTGCCCATTTCCCTTTGCCTTCAGACTTAGACAGAGACAGAAGACAGTGTTGGCTGTTTGCTATCTACTGAAGGGGTACTTTGGTGTGAGATGCCATCCACTGGCATTCCTATGTTAAAAATCATTGTGGAACCTTCACATCTTTAAAAAAACTGACATAGGATATGCCTGCTATGGAAGACCATTAACGGCCCTAATTAAACCCTAATTATCAGCTAACATCTTAGTAGAGATGTAACTAGGTTACAGCCAACCAAGAGCAAGAATGAGAATTTTGAACCCAGAGACTGTTTCTGTGTCCCTGGAAGCTAGCAAAGTTCCTTGCACACAATTGGAGATTAATAAATGTTAAATGGAACGTCTGGATAGTGAAATTCTTCAATTCCTACTTTTTCATCTCTTTGGGACACAGACCTAGTAGTGGCACTGCTGAGTCAGAGGGTGTACCCAGTTTGAAAGCCCCGTGGGCAGAGATCCAAATTGCCCTCCAGAATGGTTTCCTCCATTCCGGATTCTACCAAGAGTGCATTAGTGTCTTTCTCTAATCAGGAGTGATTTAGGGTGTTTTCCATATAACTATAGACAGCTTTGATTTCTTCTGAAAACTGCCTGTTCATATCCTTTGGCCATTTATCCATTTGGAGAATGATGTAGTCTTACACATTTTACATGATTATTTATATATTTGAGAAGTGAGACCTTTATCAGAGAAAATTCTGTAAAAATCCCCCCCTAGTTTTCTACTTTTCTGCTAATCTTGGCTGCACTGATTTTGTTTGAACAAACCCTTTTTAATTTGATGTAATGAAAACGATCCATTTTATATGCTGTAAATGCTCTCTATTTCTTGTTTGGTTGTAATTTCCCCCTTATTCATAGCTCTTACAGGCAAACTTTTCTATGTTCCTCTATTTCCTTATATTATCACGCTGTATGACTAAATCAAGTAATCCATTCTACTATCCACTTCTGCTTTATGGGTAAGTTCATCCTATTAACATCCACAGTGATGGCTACTTCTATATTTTCCTCTATCCCTCTTTTTTACTCTCTTTATCCTTATCTCTCCTTTCACTTTGTCTCCTCAAAATTGTTTTGCTTCTCACCACTGCCTACCCCAGTCCACCCTCCCTCTATATCAGCTTCCCTTTCTCTAATCCTCATCCCTTCTTACTTACCTGTAAGATAATATAGATTTCTATGCCCAACTGAGTGTGTGTTATTCTCTCTTTGAATCAAATCTGATGAGAGTGTAAAAGCTTTTTTATGTGAGATAATTGACCTTATTCCATGTTTCCTTTCTCCCTTCTTCCAGTGTGTCCTTCTTTCTCATAGTCAATTCACATCTGTACCCTTTGACTTTTGTAGTAATAATAATAATAAGTTATTAGGAGTTACAAGTATTATCTTCTTATTTAGGAATGTAAAGTTTAACATTCTTGAATGCTTTATGATTTCTCTCTCTGATTTAGTTTTTTGTGTTTCTTTTTAATCTTATATTTGGATGTTGAATTTTCTATTCAGCTTTGCTTTTTCCATCAGAAATACTTGAAAGTGCTCTATTTCATTAAATATCTACTTTCCCCTAAAGGATTATATGCTGGGTAGGTGATTCTTGATTGTAATCCTAGTGACTTTGCCCTCTGACATATCATATTACAAGTTCTCTGATCCTTGAATGTAAAAGCTGCTAAATCTTGTATTCTCCTATCCTGATTGTGGTTCCATGATATTTGAATTGTTTCTTACTGAATGTTCGCAATATTTTCTCCTTGACCTGGGAACTCTTGAATTTCGCTCAACTAATGCTGGGAGTATTCAAGTTGAGATCTCTACCAAGAGGTGATCAGTGATCAGCCAGATCCTGGCTTTTGGACACTCTAATAATTCTTCAGTTATCTTAAATTCTCTCTCCTAAACTTATTTCCCAGGTCAGTTGTTTTTCCAGTGAGATATTTCACATTTTCTTGGTTTTTTTTATTCTGTTGATTTTATTTTATTGTTTCTTGATATCTTGTGGAGTCATTAACTTCCATTTGCCTAATTTTCATTTTTAAGAAACCATTTTCTTGTGAGCTTTTTGTACCTTGTTTTCCGTTTACCTAGTTCTATTTTTTAAGAAATTGTTTTCTTTAGTGGATTTTTCTAACTCCTTTTCCATTTGGCCAATTCTGCTTTATAAGAAATTCTCTTTGGTCAATTTTTGTGCCTCTTTTATCATTTGGCCTATTCTGTTTTTAAGCTGTTATATTCTTCAATATTTTTGTACCTCCTTTCTCAAGCTATTGACTCGTTTATCATGATTTTCTTGCACCACTCTCATTTCTTTTACCAATTTATCTTCACCTCTCTTACTTTTTAAAATTGTTTTGAGTTCTTCTAGGAATTACATTTGCTCTTAAGGAAAAATTCACATTATTCTTTGAAGGTTTTCATGTAATTGTCTTCTGAGCTTGTGTTTTGATCAACCCTGTAACCATAGCAACTTTCTATGCTCAGATTCTTTTGTTCACTCATCTTCCCATTTATTTAATGAGTCTTAACTTTATGTCAAAGTTGAGTTCTACTTCCAAAGTAGAGAGAGAACTGTCCCAACATTCCGATTTTTCATGCTAATGTTTTCAGAGTGAGTTTTAGGTTTCTGGAAGTTTTCAATTCTTCCAAGGTGACCTAAGGAGAGATGTCTTCACTGCTCTCTTGATCTGTGTTCTGGTCTATGAACAATTCCAAACACTCTTTTCCATCCTGGATCTGTGTCCAATGTCCCTACTCCTGCTAGTGCTCCTCCTCACCTTATGAACATGATGTAGAACTATATGTGATCAGTGCTACAGAATTCTGCACCTAGTATCAGCAAAAGGTCCCCTGTGATCTCTTTCTGACTAGTTGTATGGTCCTCTTGTCATCTTTAGGCTGAAAGTTCCAAAAGCCCCAACCCCAGATTCCATCACCCACCAAAGCCTGAGGTTGGTTTGCCAGTGTATGATCTGTGCTGGTCCTCTCACCTTAGGGAAACAGACCTTTATGCCAACCTTTTAAATGATCTTAGTCTAGAAATTTATTTTGCCCTGTTCTTTTATTGGTCCTACTTCTCTGGAGTTCATTTTGAGGTATTATTATTATTATTAATTTTTTTTAAACCCTTACCTTCTGTCTTGGAGTCAATACGGGGTATTGGCTACAAGGCAGAAGAGTGGTAAGGGCTAGGCAATGGGGGTCAAGTGACTTGCCCAGGGTCACACAGCTAGGAAGTGGCTGAGGCCGGATTTGAACCTAGGACCTCTCATCTCTAGGCCTGGTTCTCAATCCACTGAGCTACCCAGCTGCCCCCTTGAGGTATTATTTTGAAGTTGTTTGGAGGAGAATTTAGAAGAAGGTGAGTCCTTGCCTTTACTATCTTGGTTCTGCATTTATTCTCTTTTATTTTTTAATCAAAATCCTTTAGAATCCATATCAAGTTGTGAGTTTCATCCCACCACCATGGAACAATAATAATGACAAAGTTGATTATTCACTTTTGGATCGTTGTCTTATTTATTACTGATACATTTGTGAGGTCCAAGATTTTACGACTGATTATATTATTGAATTAATTCTCTTGTGAAATGCTGGTTCTCTCTTCTGAGATTCTTCTGCCATTATTATATTTGAAACTTTCTTTAGAACCAGGATGGGCAGATTGACTCTCCCTCCTTTAATTCCCTTTGAACAAATTCACAAATCTCCTACAATGACCTCAATTTGGTGCCTTGTTAATGTACTCCATCCCTGGCCAGGAACTTATTATCCCTGTAATGTAAGTCTTGGTCTAGAAATCCAAATCACATCTTCATAAACTGTCTTCTCAAACATAGGGATGAATTAACTAGTTAATTAAAGAAAGGAAGGAAGAATAAATAAATGATGTATTTATGTTCACTTATTAAGTACAAAGCACTGTGCTAAAAATTGGAGATACAAATAAAAAGTAAGATTATTCCTATGCTCCAGGTCCTCAGCTTGCTCTCAACATACATACAAGGTGAGGCCATTCACCAGTGAAGCCAGATGAGAGAAACAAGCCTAAACCAAGCCTCCTAGAGTGAGACCCTCCAGCCTAGCGGAGGACACGTGTGGCTGCCTGCCTTCAAGGTGCTTTTGAAGACATTGTCCAGGCTTTCTGTCCGTCTCTCAAAAGAGTCTGTCTCCACTGTCCAGTTCTGAGATTCACAAAATCAGTTTGGAGTTCTCTGCTTTCAGGTGACATTCACTTTCTCCACACCAAGCCTTCCTTCTTACCACTTCAGATTGGGTTCTAGGTTCATCCCATCCCTTCTGAGATCCATAACCTCCAACTGTTATTAAATGATGGCCCCCAACCCCCTTGTCTCTGCTCCTCTGGTCTCAGAGCAGCGACTCCCATCTCCAGCGTGCTCCCCTTACTATACTCTTGGGAGGTCAGTATGGCAAGAATTTTAATTCCTGTCATAGATTAAAAAAACAGAATCCAAGAGAAGTTGGATAAATTACCAATAATTGTAGATGGTATTCCGCCATATTGTAGAGTTATTTGTATATGTGGTCTATTTCCCTATCGGTTCAAGGGAAGAGAAGGGTGTTGCCCTTTCATTATTGGTGCCAAACATAAGCTCTTGTGTATAGCAGGCATGAAATAAGCTGTTTTTTGAATGAAATTGGCAGTTTACATAAACTAGCATCATTTGAATGTTTGACAAACCAAATGAGTTTGAGTCTCGGTTATCCCGTCAGTATTGTTGGGGCTTGATGAGATCATCTCTAAGGTTCATTCCAGATGTCACAGTTTATTTTCTCTATCTTAAGGTCTCTTCCAGGTCTGACATTCCAGGGTTTGTGCTCTAAAAGATTCTTTGTATTTTTTCCTCAGCACTTAGCACATAGTAGGAAGTTTAATTGTATTTATTTAACAGAATGAGTCTCTGGTACCTCCCAGCTGTGACGTTCCACATTCTAGACTGTTTTCCTTCTGTCTGTGATAGTCTGTATTCCATATTCTAAAGGTTCTCACGTCTCTGACATTAGCCGATTCCTCTTCTACTAGCCTTATAAACTCTGACCTACTTTGTCCTCTATTGTCAGGATACTCCCTGCTTCGAGATTCTTGGTTTTCTGCTTTAAGGGCCTTCCTAAATTGGAAAGTGTAGAAATCATTCTTTGTCTAAATCTTGGTGAGTCAGGATATGAAACCTGGACTGCATCAAGTATCCACTTCTGTGTTTGGATGTGGGAAAATTCTTTTTCTGTTTCCTTTTGGAAACAATTCATTTGAAAAGCTCAGTTCTTGTAGGGAGTCTGGAGACGAAGTGAGGGGTCCTGAAGTGTGGCCCTGGCTCTTCCAGGGCTGGTGCATGACCCGAGGTGGCGAGCCCAACTGCCCAGCAAGAGAAAGCTCAACAGGGAATCTCTGGTGGGGTTTTTACAGCTGCTGTTGGGGGATTCTCTAAAGCTGTGCGCCAAGTGGAAGTTCCAACCCTGTCCTGCTTCCTGCACCCTTGATCAAGGATGGAAGAGGTTCAGGCACCATTGGGTGTAGGCAGGATGGCAATAATAATCTGGGTCCTTTATAGAGCACAGAGAAAGTGAATAGGATTGGAGTATGTCAAGAGTAGGTGCCCAGGAAGGAGAAACTCAGGGCCAACTGATAATGCTTGGCCCTTTCTACTTAGGACTATACCCTCGGGGAAGTTTAAACTGTTAACACAAAAACCCATTCGCAAAGAGTGGCTTGAGAATAGCTTATCATAGCAACTGGGCATTGGCGTAGAGTGAGGAAAGAAGGCTGACCTCTTTAATTCCCCTTTCCGCAAGTGGTGGCATTCTCAGGGAGCAGATTCATATAATGCTCTACCAGGGGAGGCTCAGCACAGGTAATACTGAAAATCATAAATGATCCCAGGATTTCAGCTTGAAAGAGACAGGGGTGATCAGGGAGCAATCCAACCCAAAATGCAAATCCAGGAAATATTTACTAAGCACCTACTATGTGTCAAGGATTGTGGTTAAAAACTTAGTAAATATCTCATTTAATCTTCATAATAATCCTATGAGGTGAGCGCTAGTGTAATCCCCATTTTGCAGTTGAGGAAACTGTAGCAGAGAGCAGTTACATGACTTTTCCAAGGTCACACAGATAGTAAGTGTCTGAGGCTGTATTTGAAATCAGGTCTTCTTGCCTACAGGGCTAATGCTATATCTACTCCACCACCTGTAATTTATTTATTTTTAATATTAACTCTTAAAAAATTTCTTCCCACCCCTCCCTCCCCTCCCTGCACCATAGAAGTGAATATATATGTGTGTGTGTGTGTGTGTGTGTGTGTGTGTGTGTGTGTGTGTGTGTGTGTCTTTCATGTTGCTATTCATCAATTCTTTCTCTGGTAGTGAATATGCACATGACATCTTTCCAATATGAAGCCATGTATGATTGTCTCTTGGTTCTGCTTGTTTCACCCTTTATCTTGTGAGGATCTAATTTTTTCCCTAGCTGGCACATCATTTCTTATGTGCAGTAAGATTTCATCCCCAGCTCGTTCAGTTGTTCTCCCTTTGAATGGCGTGCTCTCAATTTCCAGTTCTTTGCCGCCCCAAAGAGAGCTGCTCTCGAGGCTCTTTGCCATTTCTCCTGAACTCCTTGGAAACTGGCCCAACAGGGGATTGCTGTGTCTGACTGAGGCTATACACAGTTTTATTTCAGGACCGTCTGGGCATAATTGCAGATTGTTCTCTAAAATGGTTGGATGAGTTCGCAGTTCCACCAACAGTGTACCAGTGTTCCCATTTGTCCACATCCCCTCCAACGTTTATTTGCCTGTTGATCATTTAGCCAGTCTGCTATCTCAGGGTTGTTTTGATGTGCATTTGTCTAATTGGGACTTTGGAGAATTTTTCATTTACCTTTTCATGACTCTGATTGCTCCCCAGAACGGTCATCTAGTGTTTATTAAATGCCTACTATGTGCCAGTAACTGTGCTAGCTTTAAGGAGACAAAGCAAGGAAAAACCAAAAAAATATCCCCTGCTCTCAAGGAACAAGCACACATTCTAATGAGGGAGAACCTGCAAACCACAGCAATGAGGGGAAGCCCCAGAGCGGCCAGGAAAGCAGCTCCCCAGCAGTGAGCACACCAGAAATGCCATTCTCACATGGTAGACTCCTCCTCAGTGGAGGCTGGATGAGCTCTTCTCCCACAGGGTGTAGAGGAGATGGAGACTGAGGACCCGAACAACTCGGAGACGCTACGGTTCTTGAATGGGACCCAATTCTTTTCCTTGCAGACCTTAAAAATGGAGCCTAAAAAATAAGGAGCGGCACATGTTGAGCCCCCAAAGAGGGGGGACTGGCATCAGCTCCGGGGCACCAGAGCCCCAGAGGGCAAAGTTCCAGAGGCTGCCCTTTGCTTCTGCTGGGATGTGTGAGCAATCTTAGAAGCGAGATCGGGAGCTCAGAAGCCAGCCAGGCTGAACCCCTCATTTTAGAGCTGAGGAAACTGGCGGCCTTTCCAAATGGACAGGGGCTTCTTTGCCACTCATTCTGATTCTACTGAGGCACTGCAGCAGCACTGGGCATATATAGGGTGGCCCCTTCCTTTGAGGGGCTCCCACGCCAGAGGCGCGGATATATTGGGTGCATTTTCACATCAGGTGCTGGGGGATGCCTATGAGAAGTCCAAGGACCTTCTCCCTAGTGAAGAAGCAAGAAGACTCTTGTCTGTCAGTGTCCATCTTGAAGCCAACAAAAACGGCCCCTGGAAGAGTAAACAGGCTTTGGCTGGTGTGATTTGGTACTTTCTTCCCAGAATCAGAGGCTAATGGGCTTCCTCTCCTTAGCTAACACTGTGCAGGCTTGGAGGCTTCTGGGAAGGGGCTGACTGATTCACATCCAAGAAATGAGGAACGAAATCAAACTCTAGGAAGAAAACAATCTCTATGAAGCAACTTTATTTGTGTTTGTTTTGACCTGGCTTTCAACTCGCTCTCCTCACTGGATGTGATGAGACTCCGGGGATGTGCCCACAAGCCCGAGAATCTGTGCTGATTGATATCTGGCTTCGCTCTGCAAACTCAGTTTGCATCTACCAGACACGGAAACCTGGAGGGCTTTGCACAATCAGAGGAAGGTCAGTCCGAGTTAGGGAGGCTCCCCAGACTGAAAATGTTTAAAGGAATTAGAGAATCACGGAGAGCTGGGACCAGAAGGGAGCTTAGAATGATCACATAGATGCAATCCTCTCATTTTACAGATGAGGAAACTGAGGCCCAGAGAAGGGAAATCACCTTCTCAAGGGAGTGAACGGGAAGCCTATAGTCATACTTGCCTCCTTGAAGTCCAAACCTAGTGCTATTGCTCCCCATTGCTTCTCCCCTAATGTTCCTATTTCTAAGTCATCTCATTTCAGCACCTTAGCAGAAGAGGAATTTATCAGTATTATTAGAGTTTGGTTAATTGACTCAAATTCATGTCTGGAGAATTAGAGCCCTTCATTATTCTTTTTTTGGCCTTTCTTTGGGCGCGTTGTAGACACTTTAATGCATATTGACTGAATCGTTTCATCACAGCAGTATCATACTCGGAGGCTAGGTTTATGCTTTCTTTTCCAAATTGTGTCTCTTTCTTCCTTCTGTCTTGGTGGTTTATAGTTTATTATCATAGTAAATTTGCTTCTCTTAATCCTTCCATGGATCCTTGTTCTCATGCTTTCCATCATCTGTCCCTGCTTTGGTTTTTACTTAATGCCATGCAAGATAAGATAGCAAGCACTGACAGAACACCTACTGTATGCACAGGCTTGTGCTAGGCACTGAGGAGGTCCAGTGTTGGATAAGACACCCCCCACCCACCCACCACAGAGGTTACAATTGTGCCTCTGACTTATTCTCACGGATGCTAGTTGTGTTCTGGCCAGCCCCCGAAGCCTTCCTCAATAAATAAGCACCATTTAAAATTAGCCCATGAGCTGCTGATAGGTAAAAGGGGCTGTTAAACTGCTTCAAAGTCATTACGAATTACTTTGGCTCACCACCGACCCTGCAATCTCTTTGGCTTGGTTTCACAAACCCTCCCTTTAGGGAACATGTCCCACATTAGCCCTGTTTGACCATCACAGATTCAGCTCAAATGAGCTCCAGATGAATGAGTTTGCATGGCATTTCTCAGGCAGGCAAAGAGCAATTAAAGCCACTTTGGGAGTCATTTATCTTGTTTTTAATTTTGCTATTCAAGGATTCTGTGGTACCTTCGTGACCAGACTTGTTTGTCCTTTAATAAGAAGTATTAGACACTGGGGGATACAAGGTCCCTGCCTTAGAGAGGCAAGAAATATGGAAGAAGTGGGAGATTTGTCAATAGAGGACTTGAGTTTGAGTCTAGAATTCACATCATCCTTCCTTCCTTCCTTCCTTCCTTCCTTCCTTCCTTCCTTCCTTCCTTCCTTCCTTCCTTCCTTCCTTCCTTCCTTCCTTCCTTCCTTCCTTCCTTCCTTCCTTCCTTCCTTCCTTCCTTCCTTCCTTCCTTCCTTCCTTCCTTCCTTCCTTCCTTCCTTCCTTCCTTTCCTTCCTTCCTTCCTTCCTTCCTTCCTTCCTTCCTTCCTTCCTTCCTTCCTTCCTTCCTTCCTTCCTTCCTTCCTTCCTTCCTTCCTTCCTTCCTTCCTTCCTTTCCTTCCTTCCTTCCTTCCTTCCTTCCTTCCTTCCTTCCTTCCTTCCTTCCTTCCTTCCTTCCTTCCTTCCTTCCTTCCTTCCTTCCTTCCTTCCTTCCTTCCTTCCTTCCTTCCTTCCTTCCTTCCTTCCTTCCTTCTTTCCTTCCTTCCTTCCTTCCTTCCTTCTTTCCTTCCTTCCTTCCTTTCCTTCCTTCCTTTCCTTCCTTCCTTCCTTCCTTCCTTCCTTCCTTCCTTCCTTCCTTCCTTCCTTCCTTCCTTCCTTCCTTCCTTCCTTCCTTCCTTTCCTTCCTTTCCTTCCTTCCTTTCCTTCCTTCCTTCCTTCCTTCCTTCCTTCCTTCCTTCCTTCCTTCCTTCCTTCCTTCCTTCCTTCCTTCCTGCCTTCCTGCCTTCCTGCCTTCCTTCCTGCCTTCCTTCCTTCCTGCCTTCTTTCCTGCCTTCCTTCCTGCCTTCTTTCCTGCCTTCCTCCCTCCCTCCCTCCTTTCTTCCTCCCTTCCTTCCTTCCTTCCTTCCTTCCTTCCTTCCTTCCTTCCTTCCTTCCTTCCTTCCTTCCTTCCTTCCTTCCTTCCGTGTCCCTGGGAAGACCTCAAAGTCTCATTTTCTCACTCATGAAACAGGGATAATACTCCTTTCATGGCCTTCCTCCCAGGTCTCTAATGAGGACACATGTGCCATTAGACTGAGAATTCCCAAGGCTCAACTGAGTCAGAATTGACATGGTCTTAGAGATTATCAAGTCCGACCCATGCTTTTAAGCATGAGGAAAGAAAGTGGAAGGGAGTTGTTTGGTGCAACACAGCTAGAAAGTGGTGGAGCTGGGAATCCATTGCAGGCCGGTGGGCTTCAGGTCCCCAGCTCTTACTAGGAAAGGAGGAGGTCAATATAGTCAGGCCTGTCTATAAGCCCTGCTTGCTGTAAAAATATCAGCCAAGGGTCACAATGACAGTAGCAGTAACAGGAAGGGTTTAAGATAATAGGAGAGGAAGACAATCTATATTAAATGTAATTTATTCCATTTATCAAATATTTCTGTGTGCCTAGAGACTCTTACTATGAGGTTTACAGGAGATAAGAGTGGGGAGCAGGGCAGGCTTTATGGAAGACGTGGAATGAGTTGGGTCTTTACCTGGGGGGGGGGGGGGTTCACATATCAGTTGTCATGAATGAGCAGTGTAAAACTGAAAATCTGTCATTATGTACTTCCTATAGACAGGGGATATTAGGCAGGGATGTAGAGGGTCCAAGTCTCTTTGGGATGATGACAGCAAGCTTGATGGTGGTAAGGATTGAACTGACTGATCAGCCATGGACACATGGTCTTTATTTTGTATCCTCTTATTCCTTGATTTCTAACAATCATTAATAAAGCCCTTAAAATATAATTATTTTCTTATTAACATTTATTTTAATTTTTACATTGATGGTAACCACTAGTCAGAGAAGAACTTCTCAAATATTTTTAAGATAACCTAGATAATTTTTAAAGCCACATTTCTCCTGACAAGGCACCCCCCCTCCCCCCGCAAACTCCGAGAGAACTCCAAACTCTCCTTACCAACCTGGTGGTTTTAGTTTGAGACTCTTGGCAAAGAAAAGATAAGCCGCTTCTCTTGCCCATCTGCCCGAGCCAGTGTTCCTCATTGCTACCTCTAGCATTGCTGTTGCTAATACTGCCTACTCATATTCCTGCTTCCAGCCCCCAGCCCCCAGCCCCCAGCAATCCTCCTCCTTCTCATCTCCAGCCCCACTCCTCCTCCTGCTCCTGAATTGGCCTCCACCCCAAAACCGACCCCAACCACTGTTGCTGATCCTGCTGGGCTGCTGATTGCTGCCATCAAGAAGCTAGAAGTACTTAGAGCTTCTCTCCGGCAGCTGATAAAAAACCAGGGTGTGTTTTCCTTAGGCACTAATTAGCCTCCTAACTCCCTGTCCACATGGCAGAAAAAATAAGCTGCTACCTAGGTTGTTACCCCAACAGGGAAGAGAAAGGAAGGTTCCTCTTCCAAAGAGGAAGCAAAATTATAAGCATGGAGCACTCTTTGAAAGAGCAGTGCATTACCTATTTCAAACAGCTTCCAGTTTTAGAATGTTTTTTCTTTCTATTATTCCCGAGTGTACTGGTCCTTTCAATTATCTTGCCTGAGATTCAGGAGAGAAATTTATCTCCGTACCACCTTTTGCCATTTGGGCTTGCCCAGGCTCTAAGAGTCATCCAGTTTGGGATTCCTCAAAACCATGTCCTCCCTCGATGTGGAAAATCCCAACGCTCTAACAAAAGGAACCTGAACAGATAGAGAAAGGAACTTTAAAGAGTCTAGAGGTGAAAATTTTAAGTCTTTTCAGACTCCATTGTTTCATGAAAGTCTCTGTATTTTATTATATTTTGCTGACTGCTTTGTTTACAATTTAATTTTGTAGTTTTAAGTTCATATATTAATCTGATCAATACTATTCTGTTACACTGAATCATTTTTATTTACTGTGTTTTAACTACTGTTATATTCTGTTACCTTTCCCTCCAACTATACTGAACAAATATTATTGAATATGGCCATAAAAAGTTTTTCTTCTATTTTGGCTTTGTTAATTGTCATATAGATGATGAATGGACTCCATCAACCTGGTTAACAACCTTTAGAGAATTTAATGAGCTAAATATCTCAAATTGATTTTAAGAGATCTTCAGACATGATTTTTGGATTTTTTTCAACAACTCTGACTGATCATTTTGCCTACCTCTGAGTTATTTGTAACAAGAGGTAAAGAGTTCATTTTAGTAGCTGAAGTGAAGTACAATTATAATTCCCACTTCCCACATTTGTAAAAATGTGAACGGTTGGGGCATAATAGTCTCATACCAAAGGAGCTGGGAAGTTGATCCCAGGGCATAGTATTCCTGGTTGGCTCCCAAGAGAACGATCTAGATTCTTGGTGACATTTTTAGACCCAACATCAACAGTACAGAGGTTTCATTTTTTCTAGACTCTTCTGCCACATTATGTAATGATGGCAGTAATAGATTTTTAAAATATCTCAGCCAAGGTTGAAATATTGCTACATGTGAAAAACCTGTGACAAGTATCCATTAGCTTCTAAGGTTTGTTTTTTAATGTCACACAGCAGACTCATGTGAATACTAATGATAGTGGGTTTGTTTACTATTGTCATTAAATGAGCTATTATAACTTTGGGGATTTTGATGCTTTTTGAATGTGCATTACCTGTTGTATTACTGTTCTTTATAAAAAAACTTTTACTTTGTTTTGCTTGCACTCACAGTGCAGTTTGAAAAGGAAATGGATCTCATTTTTGGGTGAGGAACCATTGTATTCTACCTTTCCTTGGATGACACAGAGTGTCAATGATTTTAAGCTATATATTTTTTATTTTTTAAACTTTTATTATTGTTTTTGCTTGCATATGCAATATACTATTTCAGTTTTATTGTTCTCTCCTTTTTGTATTTAAAGCACATGTCAACAGTATTGAGAAGATTTTTATTTAACTTTTTTGATTTTGCAGTAATTTAAGTTAAAAAATATATACTTGCTAAAATATTAATGCATACCCAAAAGCTTTAGACTCTGGAATCCTGTCATTTATTGATAATGTTAAGGGACTGTGATTAATGATTGTGTCTGATTCCAGGAAAAGGGAACAAAAGAGTCATTATACAGCGCCAAGGAGCACAAGGTCAAAAAAGACCAAACCAATCCAGGTAGGATTGATGGACTTCTAAGCCAATACAAAAGTACTTGTACCTGATGTGAGGCTTGAGGTTGTGGCACTTGACATATGTTAAGATGCAGGATGCCTTGTACCCACACTCTTTGTGAAATATTCACAGACAACTACCAAAGTTTTGCTATCATTCTGGCTTCCCCTATCCATGAAAGTGAAGGTAAAATCAGACTAGGGAATGACACTTCCCTATCACACAAAAATCTAGTCCTTTTTCTCTCTTATAGTATGGCAACTTCCTGTAGTCTTGGCTGCAAATGGATAAGTGAAATATTACTGCATTTTTTTCCTACAGACTTGTGGGACAGAAATCACTTTAATTGGGCCCTAATTCAAGGACCTGTTATAGGTTTATTTTCCTTTACTTAACATTTTTTACACATAAGACTTTGGTCATCTATTTTCATCCAGAAATTATTTTTTCTTTTTTATTTGAATTTTTTTGATGTTTTTGATTTCTCTTGTTAATTGATTCATATACCTCATAACTCAGCCATGCATTCCCAAGTGATCCCTGTGTTTTTCAACATCCTCTTCAGGGGGGAATGTGTTATTATTCTAAAATGCAAAGTTTAAATTATTTTTGAGAGCAATTTTAGGTTAAGAAACATGATACCTCTCTGAATCCAGAAAGTGAACTGTTTGGAGAAAGCACCATGAAGATGCCTCCACAGACTACCTGCACCAGAAGATCTAGAGTGAACTTTGGGATGTGGTGATCTGAACTGTGTGGGATTGAATGTATTTGTTTTGTATGTATATTCTTATGCTGAAGGAGACTGCCCCCTAACTAGCTTTTTGTCAATGCACCTTGCATTCGTGGATTTGTTCTTTCCCCTTTTATCCCAAAATTACGGTAATTTAAAAGCTGATTATGTTAAAAGATCAAATTGGGGAGACTAGCCCCCCAAAATGATCATGGGGGGAATGTACAATTGAAAAGCTGTTACCCTAAAAAAGACTACATTTCCCAGGAGGCCACTGACTTCCTGTCATTAGGTACTTCCTGTAGACAGGGGATAGTAGGAAGGGATGTAGAGGGTCCCAGGCTCTTTGGGATGATGACAGCAAGCTTGGTGGTGGTAAGGCAGGCCTTTGAACTGGCTAATCAGCCATGGGCATGTGGTCTTTACTTTGTATCCTCTTTATTCCTTGATTTCTAATGATTATTAATAAATCCCTTAAATATAATATTTTTACTATTGACATTTATTTGAATTTTTACAGCAGAAGCTGGAGAGAAGGTCCTGTAGAGGAAACTGGCGTTTTAGACTAGAGCAAAGCCACACTGCAAATGGCCTCAGATGCATTGAAGAAGAGATGTCCATAGTAGAAGTGGCTGCCTTGGCTTCCCTCTCTCTGCAAGGCTTCAGGCTGAGGCCAGATAATCATTTGTTGGCTGTGCTCTAGAAAGGATTCTTGTTCAGGCAGGCTACGAGCTGAACTCTGAGATTCTGGGGTTCTTTAACTTGTTAGAAGCAGAAAGTTGGGGGAGAGAGAGGGTGTACCCACCAGAGATAGAGTCTGAGTAAAGTGATGGAGTCTGGAAGGCATTTGGCATAGGGGATGGCAAGGGGCAGAGAGGCAATCAAGCTCAATGGGGAATAAGTGAAAGGAGAGGGGCTAGAAAGATCAGGACAGATCAAACTGAGAAGGGCCTTGAATGCCTGGCAAAGGATATCGGAAGTTCTACTGATGATGATTCCAAGTGACTCTTCCCTTCATGTGGCATACAGTCACAAGCTGGGCCATCTCCTGAGATCCTGCCCTTGAGATAGCTGGATGGAGGAAGGCAGGGGCAGTTAGAATTGGGATCCTTTAGCTCTGGAGCCTGCTTCCATGGAGAGGGCCATGTTGAAACCCTGGGAAGTGAAGAAGGAAGGAAACAAACATTTATTCAATTGCTATTATGTCCCGGGCACTGTGCGAAGGACCTTACAAATATTAGCCTATTTGATTCTCACATTTACCTTGGGAAGAGGCTGAGGCAGAGGTGAAATAACTCGCCTAGGGTAGTGTCTGAGACTGGACTTGAACT
Organism: Monodelphis domestica; assembly: GCF_027887165.1. Lineage (NCBI taxonomy): Eukaryota > Metazoa > Chordata > Mammalia > Didelphimorphia > Didelphidae > Monodelphis > Monodelphis domestica. Next base: position 756,677,108 of record NC_077227.1, on the reverse strand, counting down.
CGGGTCTTGCTCCCTCTAGGACCAGCTCTATCCACTGTGCCAGCTAGCTATGTAGCTGGAGAAACATGAAACATGGAGGGCAAGAGAGGGGGCACAGACTTCAGGAGATTTTCCAAGTTTCTTCTTGGAGATGGTTTCTTGGTTTATGGGATTTTCCCTGGCCAAATGGAGGACAGACACGGAGCAGGGGGAAGACATATGCAGAGAATGGAGACGCCCCATGAGTGTCCTGATGGGAAGCCACTGTCCTTGAAAGGCACTGGATGGCCAAGGTGCATGAGGAGGGCCAGGCCCCTTCCCTGGCTCCATTGGGTCCTCCAGAGCCAGGGAGGGTGTCAGCTGCTTCCTGGCCTTCTCTCAGGGCAGTGATTTTGTCTCTTCGGAGCCTTCCTTTCTCTCTTGTTACATTCACAGTGGACAGTCCAGACAGGGAAATCCTACCATTGGAAGTCCTGGTCTAAGTGGCCCATGGGTGCCTGTAGGAAGTGCATGGAGGTTTCCTAGCAGGGTACAGTAGAGTTCAAAGGCAGTGGATGAGAGGGCTTGGATTGCGGAGGATCATCTAGCTCGAACCCTTTCATTTTAAGAGAAGGAAACTCAGGTTCAGAGATGAAATGTGAGTCTCTCAGCCACCAACCGCCGACTAAGTTCTCTGTCCCAGCAGCAGGGCACTAAGAAGGGAGGATACAGAGAAAGGCAAAAAGTAGTCCCCGACTTCAGGGAGGATGACTTGTCCAAGTGCTACAGGCACATCTCCATCAGAGGCCCGCGCAGTCTTGTTCTGACTCCAAACCCAGAGCTCTTTCCACGCTGTGATGACGAAGTCCTGGTTCATTCTGGAGAATCCCCAGCTGGTAGGCGCCCCTGGCCTGGCCAGCAAATGTGGCTTTGTCGACTAGAATGCCCTTGGGAGATGGAAGGGCTCTGGGGTCCTCCTCTGCCCAAGCCCCAGGCAGAAAGGCCCAGAAGGGAAGCCTCTCAGATCCTCAGCTAGTGGGGCACGAGCCCTGGCCAGACCTCTCCTTAGGTAGGCGTCAAGCCGAGGCCTTCAGAGACACACGGTGTCCAAACTTGTCTGTGTGGAGACGTTTCTCACCCAAGAGTGGTCGCTGTCAGGCCACTGTCACTCGTGGAGCCGGTCTGTTGAAGGGATGGAGGGATCAAGAGCTCCATCCAGGAAGAGAGGAAGCCTCAGCCTTTCCCAAGCCCAGGCATGGAGGATCTCTCCAATGACTTGCCCCAGGGTCATTCTTGTCTTTGCTGGAGCCTCCTTTCCTTAAGCCCTCACTTCTGGCTGGCTTCTTGTGCAAGGATGATGGGGGAACCTTGGGGCTTCCCTCCCTTTTTTACTTGTAAGCGCTTTTCTATATTGTAAACTCAAGAGCAAAGACAAGACCTCATTTATCTAAATGTCCCTTAGCAGCCAGCAAGGGGGATCGATGGGCACTGCGTTGGGAACTCCTAAGCTAAAAACTCCATAGTGGCTGGGCAAGTGTCGGATCATCCCAACTCATTATCTTTCTGGGGCCTGCACACATTGTAGGTGCGCAGGAAACACAGAATCAAGGCACACAATGACCCAGGTAAGAGATATATAGCTGAGAAAATAGATACAGAAGGAAGGAAGGAAGGAAGGAAGGAAGGAAGGAAGGAAGGAAGGAAGGAAGGAAGGAAGGAAGGAAGGAAGGAAGAAAGGAAGGAAGGAAGAGAGGAAGGAAGGAAGGAAGGAAGGAAGGAAGGGAGGGAGGGAGGGAGGGAGGGAGGGAGGGAGGAAGGAAGGGAGGAAGGAAGGAAGGAAGGAAGGAAGGAAGGAGGGAAGGAAGGAAGGAAGGAGGGAAGGAAGGGAGGAGGGAAGGAGGGAAGGAAGCAAGGAAGGAAGCAAGGAAGGAAGCAAGGAAGGAAGCAAGGAAGGAGGGAAGCAAGGAAGGAAGCAAGGAAGCAAGGAAGGAGGGAAAGAAAGAAGGGAAAGAAGGAAGGAAAAGAAGGAGAGAGGGAGGGAAGAAGGGGAAGGAAGGAAGGAAAGGAAGGGAAAGAAGGAAGGGGGAGGCAGGAAAAAAGGAAGGAAGGAAGGAAGGAAGGAAGGAAGGAAGGAAGGAAGGAAGGAAGGAAGGAAGGAAGGAAGGAAGGAAGGAAGGAAGGAGGGAAAGAAAGAAGGGAAAGAAGGAAGGGAAAGAAGGAGAGAGGGAGGGAAGAAGGGGAAGGAAGGAAGGAAAGGAAGGGAAAGAAGGAAGGGAGGGAGGAAGGGAGGAAGGAAGGGAGGAAGTAAGAATGAGTATCTTCTGAAAGACAGGTAAGCACCAGTGCTAAGGAGATTTGGGACTCCCGGCACAAGCTGAGCACAGGGGAAAGTGTTTGGAATTCTGAAGGTGGTTCTGCTGCTTCCCGGCTCTTGTTCTCTGAGGGCAGCCCACTGAGCCTCTCCGTTGCTCACAGATCATGGCTATGCTGCTGTTGCCTGGGGTGGTTGCCAGGCAAACTTGGCTCAGGGACGCCACGAACCCCGCTCCAAACCCAAACACCTCTGCACATGCTTGCTTTATGACATGGTCTCCGAATGCCAACATCACCATTTCCCAGCGCACGGAGGATATGGCAGGAGACTAAAACAACAGCGGGGCCTTTGAACCCTTTCATCTCCGCGTCGCAGCTTGAAGGCTTTCAGACGCCGGTAACAACCTGTGGGCCCAATCTCGCGGTCTGGTCCGGGGACTTGGGTAAAGACGTTAGCTGCGGCGCTCAAGAGATTGGACCGGATCGAATAACACAGGGTTTCCAAAGGAAACGAAATCTTTTAAAACCCTCAAACATCAGTTTAAACTGTTAACTTCAATTTGATTTCCAATTCCTGTAGGAGTAATTGCCTCAAGATGGGATGAGGGACGTCTCCCCGGAGCTGCCCAGCAGCCCTTGGGAAGCCACCGAGTTCTACCCATTTCGCTAGGAGAGACTCCGAGCTCGGTGAGAAAGCAGGGGGGAAGCTAATGCTTCCGCTTGACGTGTCTCAGAGAAGCCAAGCCCCCCCCCCCTCCTGGCCTCAGCCTTGTCCACATGGACCACAGAAGGCTGGAGAGCACCCCACCCCCATCCCATCCAGGGCAATTACCTTGGGCAGAACCAAAGAGAAATCGAGAGACGCCCTGGCCAGCTTCTTCTTCTTCTTCTTCTTTTTTTTTAATAAACCCTTACCTTCCGTCTTGGAGTCAATACTGTGTATTGGCTCCAAGGCAGAAGAGTGGTAAGGGCTAGGCAATGGGGGTCAAGTGACTTGCCCAGGGTCACACAGCTGGGAAGTGGCTGAAGCCAGATTTGAACCTAGGACCTCCCATATCTAGGCCTGGCTCTCAATCCACTGAGCTACCCAGCTGCCCCCCCTGGCTAGCTTCTTGATGGAGGGGCACATCACTAATCAGAACCTCCCCCCATCATGAAGACGTGGTATTTAAACTACACGGGGCCTCGGGCATCAGCTAGTCAAAACCTGTTGTTTCATAGAGGAAGGAACTGAGGACAGATAGAAGGGACTTGGCCAAGGTCACACAGATAATTAGTGCCAGAGTCAAGATTAAACCCGAGACCTCTAATTTCAGATGCCGGGGTCTTTTCAGTGGACCAGTTTTCAGCAAGGGAAGACATCTTGGGTTTAGTTGCTCTCCCAGGATAGGATAAAAGCTGTCGCTTTTCCCAGCACGGAAGCAGAGGGGTTGAGTAGTTAGCAGAGGGAATAGAAGCATCCATCCATGATGGCTCTTTCTTAAAGCCTCTCCTTGGAACTCAGACCTGTGCCAACAGCAATGGCTGGGGAAGTAGAAGACCTGGATCGTGTGGGAGTGCGATGGGTTCCTTTGATCTCCCAGACCCTCAGTCTCTGCATTGGCGAATTTGGATTGGAGTCTTGAAGACTCCTCTCAGTGTTCTCTGATCTCTGTTCAAAGTCTCCTCCCACTTCTGACATTCTATATTGTGTGGCTCCTCCTGCTCTGGACATTTCATGTTCTCTTTTCTAGAGCCTCTCCCACCTCAATCCTGCCATGTTGTGTTCTGTGTTCTCAAGTCCTTCTCAGCTTTGACATTTCATATTTTGGGTTCTAAGCTGTCTCCTAGATCTGGTCCTATGTTCTAAGCCCCATCTGGCTCTGAGTCTATGTCCTACGTCTGAAGATGTTCTGCCATTTTGTGCTATTTGTTTGAACATTAATAATAATAACAGCCAGCTGGCATTTATCGAATTCTTTAAGGTTTTCAAGCCTTTCTGTTTTAAGAGCTCGTTTAGCTCCAATGTTCTCTGTTCTAAGGTTCTTTTAGGCTCTGGCAAATAAGGTCCTTCTCAGCTCCAAACTTTGGGTTCTCTCTTCTACGGTGTTTTCTGTTCTCACTTCCTGACCACCTGAACACCCTGGTTCTTCTGCAGCAGCCACCCTCCTCATCTTCCTCCCTTCCAAACTGGATCCTTAGACACTGGCTGTTGGGACTGAGCTCTAATCAGTGACCCTGGAACCAGGAACCTTCTCACCACTTCTTAGACATGTCCACATCCTGGGACCTTCCTCCTCTCTCTTCCAGCTCCCCTGAGATGTGACATTCCCCCCCCCCCTTAGAAAGGAAGCTCCTAGAGGGAAGACATTGTCTTGCCTGTTTTTATTTGTACATCTAATACTTGGCGCATGGTATATGTCCAGAAAAGGATTTGGTTATCTAGCTAGTTGTGTTCGAAGTTCCCTATCAGCTCCGGTATTCTGGGTTCCAACACCTCTCCCAGCGCCATGTTCTATGTTCTAAGGACCCTTCTAGCTCTGACGTTCTAAGCTTCTAGAACACTGAAAAAGTGCCACAAACACGAGTTAGGCACCAGGCCTTCCTCTCTGCTTGGAGTCCTCATTATTTCTTCATTTTTGTCAGCCATCTTCCATATTGTCCTGCATTGTGTGTGATTCCAATTGTGCAAGTGGAAAAGTGACAACAAAGCTGCCTGAGCTCTGCTCTTGGGGGTCTTGGTTAAAACCCCAACGAGGGATGACGGCTTCTTTCTTTCTAAGTCTCCAAGCGACTGGCCTCCAAGAGCCCTCTGGGGTTCAGAGAAAAAAAGATTTCTGCTCCCATTTTATAGGTGGGGAAACTAAGCTAAGCTAGGGGGTGAGACTTGCTTGAGGTCACAAATCTAGTACATGTTGGGGTCAGAATTCAAATCCATATTTCTTACTTCTAATCTAATTCTCTTTTTTCTACATCAATCAATAAGCATTGATTAGTATATCCTACTCCCTCCTCTAGCCATACATCCACCCACTCATCCTCCTAGCCATCTACCCTCCCATTTATCCACCCTCTATCCATCTATTCACACACCGAGTCATCCTTTGTAAAGCACAGTAAGTGTTCACAAGGGAAATCTGGATGTGACTTTCCCTCCTGTCTGCCTCGGGACTGCTGATGGACACTGGGCATGTGGGTGATGCCTCGACCAAGCAGAACCAAGACAGTCCAGGCTGGTGCCTGGATCTCAGCTCAGTCGACAGGAAAGACTGTTGGCCTTGGACTCAAGACACCTGGCTTCCTGTGCTGCCTTTGGCACTCACTAACTCTTGCTAAAGTGGCTAGAGTACTGGCCTGGAGTCAGGAAGATTTGAGTCAAATCTAGCCACAGGCTCTTATTAGCTATGTGACCTTGGGCAAGTCTTTCAGCCTCTTTTCCCTCAGTTTCTTTATTTGTAAAAAGAGGATCTTTCTTTCTTTCGTCATTTCTTCCTTTCTTTTCTCCTTTTCTTTCTTCCTTCCTTCCCTCCTTCCCTCCCTCCTTCCTTCCTTCCTTCCTTCCCTCCTTCCCTCCTTCCTTCCTTCCTTCCTTCCTTCCTTCCTTCCTTCCTTCCTTCCTTCCTTCCTTCCTTCCTTCCTTCCTTCCTTCCTTCCTTCCTTCCTTTCTTTCTTCTTTCTTTCTTTCTTTCTTTCTTTCTTTCTTTCTTTCTTTCTTTCTTTCTTTCTTTCTTTCTTTCTTTCTTTCTTTCTTTCTTTCTTTCTTTCTTTCTTTCTTTCTTTCTTTCTTTCTTTCTTTCTTTCTTTCTTTCTTTCTTTTTTTCTTTCTTTCTTTCTTCCTTTCTTTCTTTCTTCCTTTCTTTCTTCCTTCCTTCCTTCCTTCCTTCCTTCCTTCCTTCCTTCCTTCCTTCCTTCCTTCCTTCCTTCCTTCCTTCCTTCCTTCCTTCCTTCCTTCCTTTCTTTCTTTCTTTCTTTCTTTCTTTCTTTCTTTCTTTCTTTCTTTCTTTCTTTCTTTCTTTCTTTCTTTCTTTCTTTCTTTCTTTCTTTCTTTCTTTCTTTCTTTCTTTCTTTCTTTCTTTCTTTCTTTCTTTCTTTCTTTCTTTCTTTCTTTCTTCCTTTCTTCCTTTCTTCCTTTCTTCCTTTCTTCCTTTCTTCCTTTCTTCCTTTCTTCCTTTCTTTCTCTATCAGCATCCTCTGCCTCATACTTCACATAAGGACTTGTGTTAGATGGAAGCACATTGGATGGGAAAGGAGCCCAAGTACACAGATCTGGACCCAGGAGAAATAAGGTAAAGGTGTATGGGAGATGGTGATGGTATAGGCAGATGGTTGGTTCTAAGTCATAGGGCTGTAGAGTGGATTCCCAAGAAACTGCCAGTGATTTTAAATGGTTGAGCTATCAAAGTTTGCCTATTCCCAGGCACTGTGGCTACCCTTAGTTCAGAGCATTAAAGAATAACTCAGTTCTTGGGAAACTCTTGGAGGTACTTGAGCTCACCTGGAGTACGTTCTTCCTCTAGAAAACAGGTTGCTCACTAGGTCACCTCTCAGGATATAGGCTTTCTTCAGAACAGATAATAATGGGGTATGTTTAGGAAGGAGCAAAGCGTAGGGAATAACTATCTCCAGATGGACCAGCTTTATCAAGGTCTACTGGGACAGCTTGGATGTTGAGCTAGTCCAGCTGAGACTTGGATCCTTCCAGCTTTTTTTGATGTCTTCACGTGTGTGTGTGTGTGTGTGTGTGTGTGTGTGTGTGTGTGTGTAGGGGGTAGCTTGTCTTCAGAGAAAATCAACCTGGAGATCAAGATGGAGTTGAAAGTAGAGATGGAGTCAGTAATTTGTTCTAATGTGTTTCACTATCTAGCTACAGATTTTAGAGTCCATGGTGTAATGAGTATGGATCTCTTAGTGAATGGGAGACACTGAGGCATAGAAAGGAAAGAGATAGACATAAAGGATAGAAAGAGGAAGAAAATGGAAGGAAAGATTAAAAAAAGATGAGAGAAGGGAGAGGAGGAAAAGAAGAAGGAGATGCTGATAATGGAGAAGCAGGAAAACAGAAAGAATACAGAGGAAAGGAGAGGAGACACATAGACAAGAGAGGAAGAAGGAAGGAGGAAGAGATGGAGAGGGAAAGGGAGGGGGAGCGGGAGAGAGAGAGAGAGACAGAGAGACCCAGAGAGAGACAGAGACAGAGAGACAGAGACAGAGAGATACACACAGAGAGAGAAACAGAGACAGAGACAGAGAGATACACACAGAGAGAGAAACAGAGACAGAGAGAGACAGAGAGAGGGAGAGAGACAGAGAGAGGGAGAGAGAGAGAGGGAGAGAGACAGAGAGAGGGGGGGGGAGAAGAGAAGAGAGGGAGAGAACATTTGGCTTTCTACAGCAAGATGACATTCTTGGATAATAGGTCAGTCCACTGGGGAGCCAAAATCACACACCCCAAAAGACTCCAGATATTCTTGGCTGAACTGAGCCCCTTTCCATTGGAGCTGAAGATAGAAGGAAGTTGAGCCTGTGTTTTTTGGAAAGGCTGACGCTGAGATGGGACTCCAGTGAGGAATTCACCAAGTCCCAGGGGCACACGGAGGATAAGTGCTACCAGGCGCCTGGAAACTCGAGAGAAATTCAAAAACAATAGGACATCCCGTGGAGATCACAGGGCGCCCTGGCGAGCATGGAAAAAATCAAGCGAAATGTCTTCGTCCGGAGACAAGTTGAAATGTGGGTAATCGGTGGTGGCACTACAGACGGCATTTGGAAATGGCTTCGAATGGGAAGTCGGCAAGTCCATGGCCCTCACCCATCTCCAAGGCTAATTGAAAGGAGAGGGAAACTGATGTGCGCGGTTTGGCGGCCTTCCCTCCTCCGAAGGCCCCTGCTGAAGCCTTCGCCCCCGTTTCCTGAGCGGCTTGGGAAAGGCAGGTACAGTTTCCTCTGCCATGTCACTGTGGCTGCACAAAAGGCCTCCTCGCCGAGGAGAACGTCTGAGGCGGCTGCAGCCTCCTCGTCAACCCTGCAGCTGGTACCACTTACTCCTGGGAACATCTGGCCCGAAGATTGCAGTAAAAGTGATCCTCGTCCACCAAAAGGGGGGAAAAAAGTTGAAGTTTACATTTTCGACATGAAGAAATAAGTAATGACATTTAATGTTTTCATAAAGCGGCTAAACTGAGCAGCGATCAATGCTCCCCAGCAGAAATCATGTGCTCATTTACATACCCCCCTCCCCACCCCCCAAAAATCCAGGGAAAAAGTCCTTCCAAAGACGCTTCCCCTTTCAAGCTTCCCACAGAGACTGAAGGTGGAGCGCTGCAAAGAAACTTAGATGCCTTTGCGTCCAAATCCCTTCTTCTCCAGGAGAGGAAACTGAGGCATAGAGGAGTTACGCTGGGTGAATAAGCACTTATGAAAAGCCTACTATGTGTCAGGCTCTGGGATGAAATCCAGGGATGTGAAGGAAGGCAAGAGTCCCTGTCCTTAAGCAGCTCCTGGTAATTAGGGAAGCAACATGCAAATAGCTGTGTACAGACACTAACCACAGTGAGAGGAAGAGCACTGAAGGGGATCTCTAGAAGACGGGCTTTTATCTGGCACTGGGAGGAAGCCAGGGAAGCCGGGAGGCAGGGATGAATCGGGAGAGTGTTCTCGGCACGAAGAACAGTCAGAGAAAATATCCAAAGCCAAGAGATGGAAGGGCTCGTTTGCTGGGCAACCTGGAGGCCAGCATCCCTGGATCCTGGGTCTGGGATGGGGAGTGGGCTGCAAGGAGCCTGCACAGATGGGCATGGCCAGATGGGCTTTAAAGGCCAAAGGGGGGGCTTGGATTTGATTCTAGAGACGATGGGGAGCCGCTGGAGTCTATTGACGAAGAGCCGCCACAGCCACATCCCCATGGACTGGAGTGGGAAGAGCCTGGAGGCAGGTGGTCCCCTTCCGCAGCTCTTGCGTGGTCCAGGGGCTTGGTGAAGGCCTGCACCGGGTGCTGAGGGGGTCAGAAGGGAGAAGGCAGAGGTGACAGGGCTTGGCCCCTACTGGCTGCTTGGGAGCTTGGGTGACTGCGCTTCTGGCGGCATCCTCACCAGCGATGGAGAAGTTGGTGTAGCAAGATAAATGGTGTCTTTGGACCAGGCTAGTTCCAGGTGTCTGAGAGACGTCTAGTTCGCAGGGCTGACAGCAGAAGGAGACAGCTCACAGTAGGACAAGGGGATCCGAGAGCCGTCTACACAGAACTGATGAGTGCCGAGAGAAGCAGTGTAGAGTGAAGGCAGAAGATGGCTCAAGAAAGAGCCTCACCTACAGCTCTCATCTGCCTGGCACAGAGTAGATGCCATACAAATGAATACACGATTAGCATAACTTGGAACGAAGGCTGCAACTCTCCTGGGATTGTAAAGCTAATAACTCTCCGAGGTAGAATTTGAACTCATGCCTCCCTAATTCTGAATCCTACACATCTTCCCCTCAAACATCAAGCTTCTCAGATTCAAAAACTAGTTAAGATTGAAAGCCAGATCATCCATTGTTTACTGCCTGCTTTTTAGGATGCTCTGCAGCTTGCAAATGGGCAAGAGACTCTGTTCCTTTGGGGGTGAGGGCTCCATTTGTGTGATGTACCCCAGTGCCTGCTGGGAATGAGCCCTGAGGTTCGCCTGGTAGCCTTTGGGCATCTGGAATACAGACTTCCTGGGAAGCAGCCCTTGTTTCCTTCTGAGCAGGGTCAGAGGCACTACAGGACTAGGGGGAGGCATTGGGTTACCCTGTGCTATCAGAGGATTTCCCATTCCCATTCCAATCAGTAACTGCTTTATAAAGGAGATCTTGGGAAGGCAGAGGGATGCCACCTGTTCAGGCAAGCATCACCCTTTGTTATTACCTCACCAATGACACCAAGAGCAGCTGGGGAATAATATGGATCCAGCGCTGGACCTGGAATTAGAAGTCCTGAGTTCAAATCAGACTTCCTAACTGAGTGCCTAGGCAAGTCACTTAACTTGTCTGTTTCCTCAACCATAAAATGGGGACGTTAAGAAGACCTGCTGTACAAAATTCTAAAAAGGGTGTCACCAAGTGGTCTAAACTTCAGACATGATCAGAGTGTTCACCATTGGTAGAGAGACAGAATTCTGTCCTGACCAGAGCAGGCAAGATGCCCCTTTGAGCCAAGGGAGCTTCCAAAGTGAACGAAGAAGATCAGCATCTAGATGGTGCCTACTGTGTGCCAGGCACTGTGCTAGGGGCCATTGACAAATATCATCTCATTTGATCCATACCACATTATAACCCTGCACCTCTGTCCTCTTTACTTCTTGTCATTTCTTCTCAGAAGTTATATGTGTGTGTGCACATGTGTGTGTGTGTGAGCATGCCAAACATGCCATTGATGAAGACAGCCTAGGGCACCGCAGACCTGGGTTCAGGAAAAAGTGGAGGAGGTATTGTCCCAGTCAAAATGGTTATTCCATGTAGGGTGGTTTTAGAAGCATCTTTAAGACTTCTATCCTGAAAAAATTTCTATAGTTCGTGTTTACAACTCCATTCATTCATTTGTTCATCCAATTATTCATTCATTCCTTTGCTGATTCATATCTTTCCTTCCTTCTTTTCCCTTCCCTTCCCTTTCTCCTTCCTTCCTTCCTTCCTTCCTTCCTTCCTTCCTTCCTTCCTTCCTTCCTTCCTTCCTTCCTTCCTTCCTTCCTTCCTTCCTCCCTCCCTCCCTTCCTTCCTTCCTTCCTTCCTTCCTCCCTTCCTCCCTTCCTCCCTTCCTTCCTTCCTCCCTTCCTTCCTTCCTCCCTTTCTTCCTTCCTTCCTCCCTGCCTCCCTTCCTCCCTTCCTCCCTTCCTCCCTTCCTTCCTTCCTTCCTCCCTTCCTTCCTTCCTCCCTTCCTTCCTTCCTTCCTTCCTTCCTTCCTTCCTCCCTCCCTTCCTCCCTTCCTCCCTTCCTCCCTTCCTCCCTTCCTTCCTTCCTCCCTTCCTTCCTTCCTCCCTTTCTTCCTCCCTGCCTCCCTTCCTCCCTTCCTCCCTTCCTCCCTTCCTTCCTTCCTTCCTCCCTTCCTTCCTTCCTTCCTTCCTTCCTTCCTTCCTTCCTTCCTTCCTTCCTTCCTTCCTTCCTTCCCTCCTTCCTTCTTTCCCCTTCCCTTCCTTTTCTCCTTCATTCTCTCTTATAAAAAAGAAACATTAAGTAGAATCAATAGAATAAAGAAGTCTTCCTGGAGGTCTTAACTATCACCTGTTCAAATACGTGTGGGAGGGGATGGAGAGAGGAAAGGGTTGTACTGTAAGAGTTCTAGATTTTAGTAGACGGGGAGCTCACCATGAGCTAGTAGGGACTAGTTGTCTGGGTGCAAAAACCCAAAACCTAGTGGGATTCCTGGACGGTTATTGCCAAGACGCGTCCCAGACCAAGGGAGTTGCAGCCTGGCTTTCTTCCGCCCCGGCCAGAAATAATAATCATATCGTTTTGGCGTTTCAGTCGTGTCTGACTCTTTGTGTCCCCCCTGGGAGTTTTCTTGGCAAAGTATTGAGTATTCTGCCATTTTTTTCTCCAGTTCATTTGAGAAATGAGGAAACTGAGGCAAACAGGGTGAAGGCATCTGCCCACAGTCACACAGCTAGGAAGTGGATTTGAAATCACGTCTTTCTGAGTTCAGGCCCATCGCTGTCTCGGCTGCCCCAATAATAAGGATAATAATAACAATAACAGGATAATGATAGGAATAATCACTTCCCCCATGTTATACAGTGCTCTAAGGTCTACCATGGGCTTCAGATGCACACCTGCTAGTTCTCCAGAGCATGGACAGTTAAACTGGGAACCAAAGAAGCCCTGAATTCAAATTCTGCTTCAGATGCTTAACTGGGCCTTGAAATGCCCTTACATGCTGGCTACTCTAATTGTTCCTTGTTCAGCCTCCCCAGCAGCCTGTGAAGCGGACTTGGTTCAACCCCATTCTACAAATGGAAAGAGAGCCCTGAGATAGAAGGATGTCATCCACCCCAGTGAGTGGGGCAACCCCGGCAGGCCAGGGCTGTCTCCCCCAAGACCCTGCCTCCAGGTCCCTGTCCAAGCTATGGAAGCTTCCAGCGCCTCCTCCTGTCACCACCGGACTGTGGCAAGAGCTGCTGCTTGGTGTGTCCGCCTGAAGTTGGCCTCCACCCCGGGACCCCCTCCCTGCATCAGGCAGCAGCTCCCACTGGGAATGGGGGATGCAGAGAGAATCACCCTTTTGTCGGCCTCGAAGGCCAACGTGGCGAAAGCCTGGCCAGGTTTCTTCTGCAGCCCAAACAAGAACAAGGGCTGCAGCATCAGCGGCGCCGGAGAGCCTGGGGGGAGGCTGTCCGGGCCATCAGCCTCCGTGTTCGGCTCTGGCGTGGCTCCTCGAGGACCAGGATTGTCCTCTCTTCTGGCGGGGCCTCCGGACTGGCTTTTCTTCTGGCTTCTTCCTGCTCACGGTTGTCAGCGTGGACGTCGCTGCTTCCCTTTTGCTTTCTTTGCCTCCTCGAAGACCTCCCGTAGTTCTTGTGGACTTCCCTCTGCGGCTAGACTATTGCCAGGACTTCCTCCGAGTGTGATAAGGGACTTCTAAGCATAAGCCCGCCTGTGCCGCCCCCTACTCAAGAGGACTCTGGATCAAATGGAAGTCTCCGGTTTGGCATTCGAGGCCCCTTCAAAGCTGTCCTCCCATCTTCCCCGATTTCCAGCCCCTCTGCCCATCCCTGCTCCCAGGCTGTTCCCTGGACAGGGCAGACGTTCCCATCAGCCGGGCCTCCGGACCGCAGTTCGGTCTCTTTTCCTCTCCGTCCCTGGCTCGTCGGGACTCCTTCAAATCCCAGCTGGAAGTCCATCTGTGGCCCGCAAGACGTCTTCCCGCTTGTCCTTCGTGCCAGCGCCTTCCCTCGGCAGGCTGGTTGTGCGGCTCGCCGCGTGCCGCCTTCCTCTTTGGCCGGTAAACACCGCGAGGACCGGGACGGCTCTCATCGTTCTTTGGTCCTTGGCCCGGAGGAGAGGCCACTGACCGCCCTTCGGTCAAACGCGGAGGAGCCGCCTCTGCCCGCTGACATTCGGAACTTCCTCCTCAAACTGTGTCCGGATCCACGCCGACACGCGTGGTCAGCGGACAGTCAGGCCAGGGATGTGGTGCTGCCAGCCTGGATCTGGAGGGGAGGAAGCCCTGGTGGGTGGCTGCTTCTCGGTCAGGTGCTCCCTCTGCAAAGAGCCCCTCTGGGTCTCCTGACAAAAGCAAGGACCGACGTGAAGGGAGAAAACGTGCATTTGAAACAGCCTCTGCCATGCTCTGCCTTCACAACCTCGGTCAACCCCCTTCCCCCGCCAGCCTCAGATCCCTCACCCATAAAAGGGGGGATGGGCCGGAGCAGGGGCTCTCCAAGCACAAGCCGTGGGTTCCGCTTCTTTCAACTAAGTTTTGGTCATTGTAATTCAGAGAAGTGGGTTTCCCTGGCATGCTCTGTCTCTCCTCTTTATACATCAGCAACCTCATTGGGAAGAGACTGCCCAAGATCGCCAAAGGTCCAGGGTGCCAAGAACAGTGAAGCGCCACCCAGAGGCCCCTTCTGGTCCGCAGCCTTTAGGCACTGAGAAGTCAAAGGGGATGGTGACGCCTGGTCGGGGTCTGATTGGGTCTGAAGTTATTTATTGTCCGACTCACCGGCTTGATTTAGTGGATGAAATATCCTGTGTGTATGAGCTGAGCCCGGAAAAAGCTGGCAGTGTTCTGCCCCCTCCCACCACAGTCCTGGGTGGTGGTCAGAGCACTGTCATGAGGCAGTGAGAGGGAGGGCGGGAGCTCAGCGAGCTGGCGCTGGCTTTGCTTGGTCTCGGGAATTCCAGAGTCCTGAATGTAGATGGACAACACAAAACACATCTTGCTGGCCCATCGCAGAGTGCCTCGTCTGCCACAGCGAGTGGCCCTGGCGGCTGGGGGGTGTCCAAACTATTTCTTTTATGCACGTGATAAATTATCTGGGACAAAATGTTTCCCTAACGCACTTGGGGAACACTGGTCCATCCAGCTTGGTAACTCAACAAACATTCATGCAGTTCTTAGCGTGTACAAGGCTCTGATTCCTCGTAGGTCTGATGTCAATGAGGGTCCAGTCCTTGAAGCACACACAGATGTCTCGTACTTGCCACCAATCATGAGAACTCTGGGCTAACCACGTGAGGTCATCAAGTAGTTGGCTGGAGATCTGTAAGAACCCAGGACTCAGGAGCAGCGGAGTGGAAACTGAGGATTCATAGGAAAGGTCCAGCATGATGATCTCTCAGGATCTTTGCTTGGCAGCTTCCAGTGAGGATCGCTCTAACTATATACATACATACATACATACATATATACATACATACATACATATATATAAATACCTAACATTTCCATATGCCAAGCACTATGCTAAGTACTTCATAATTATTTGATTTGATCCTCACAACACTGCAGAGAGGTTGGTACTATTATATCACCCCCATTTTACAGAGGAAGAAACAGGTTAAGTGGCTTGCTCAGGGTCTTTAGGTGAACTAATACTCTGACGTATACATATCCAGGCATCAACTTGGAGACTTGGGAGATTCAGAGTTCTCATCAAAAGTATCCATTTGAATAAAGAAGGAAACTATAAGTAAATTAGGTGAACACAGAATAGTGTACATGTCAGATCTTTGGGAAAGGAAAGACTTTAAAACCAAGCAAGAGTTAGAAAAAAGAATCACAAAATGTAAAATCAATCATTTTAATTACATTCAATTAAAAAGGTTTTGTACAAACAAAACCAATGCAACCAAAATTAGAAGGGAAGCAACAAATTGGGAAACAATCTTCATAACAAAAACCTCTGACAAAGGTCTAATTACTCAAATTTACAAAAAGCTAAATCAATTGTACAAAAAACCAAGCCATTTTCCAATTGATAAATGGGCAAGGGACATGAAGAGGCAATTTTTGGTTAAAGAAATCAACACTATTAATAAGCCCAGGAAAAAATGTTCTAAATCTCTTATAGATTAGAGAAATGCAAATCAAAAGAGCTCTGAGGTACCACCTCACACCTAGCAGATTGGCTAACAAAGGCAAAGGAAAGTAATGAATGCTGGAGGGGATGTGGCAAAGTTGGGACATTCCTGCATTGTTGGTGGAGTTGTAAATTGATCCAGTCATTCTGGAGGGCAATTTGGAAGTATGCCCAAAGGGCGCTAAAAGACTGTCTACCCTTTGATCCAGCTATAGCACTGCTGGGTCTGTACCCCAAAGAGATAATAAGGAAAAAGACTTGTACAAGAACATTTATAGCTGCACTCTTTGTGGTGGCCAAAAATTGGAAAATGAGGGGATGCCCTTCAATTGGGGAATGGCTGTATCTGTTGGTGATGGAATACTATTGTGCTAAAAGAATAATGACCTGGAGGGATTCCATGTGAACTGGGAAGACCTCCAGGAATTGATGCAGAGTGAGAGGAGCAGAACCAGGAGAACATTGTACACAGAGGCCGATACATTGTAGCACAATTGAATGTAACTGACTTCTCCATTAGTGGCAGTGCAGCGACCCTGAACAACTTGGAGGGATCTATGAGAAAGAACACTATCCACATTCAGAGGGAAAACTGTGGGAGTAAAAACAACTGCTTGATTACATGGATTGGTGGGGACATGATTGGGGATATTATCTCTAAATGATCACTCTAGTGCAAACATCAATAACATGGAAACAGGTCTTGATCAGTGAAACATGTAAAACCCAGTGGAATTGCGCACTGATTACGGGAAGGGGCGGGTAGAGGGGAGGGAGGGAAAGAATATGATTCTTGTAACCAAGGAATAATGTTCTCAATTGACTAATTAAATAAAATGTAAAAATCCCTATCCATTGGATATGGTCCCAGGGGCCAGGATGGCACGAGGCAGTGGCAGATGAAGGACCTGAAGATGGATGTGGAAAGAGAATCGCCAGAGCAGTACAGAAGCTTCAGGGATTTTGGCCCATCATAACAGAAAGACATGCAGTCTGTGGACTCTAGAAATGCACTGTTCCTCAAAGCCCAGCAGAGACCTCCTGCAACTAAGGGGGGATTCAGGAAAACCCTAGAAATGGAGAAAAGGACCACCAGGATCAAGACTTTCCACAGAAACTCCTTATACAGCTGTTCCTCTACAAGTATCCTCCGGTTTGAGTCTATTCTCCCTGGGGACCTTATTGAGTGGGAGGCAGTGTACACCTGGCTTGGGGGACTGAGTGGAGACAATTGTTCAGATGGTCAAACTGAGGGCTTGTCCATCGTTTGGGGAACGGATTAACAAATGGTGGTATACTGCTGTAAATGGAATGGGAGTGTGCCATCAAGAACAATGAAGAGGATGAATTCAGAATGATCTGCAAAGACTTCCATGAACTGATGCAGAGTGAAGTGAGCAGAACCAGGACAACGATGGACACAGTAACAGAAATATTATGGGATGATCACCTGGGAAGGACTGAAGCATTCTCAGTGAAGCAAGTCTTCTCCACAGCCAAAGAAGGAACGGTTGGAGTCTGAGACAGCTCATAGCTGGCCATCTTCCCCTTGACTTCCTTCATGAGTTTTTTATTGTATGTGTGATATGTGTCTTCTATTATAACATGAGCAATATGGAAATCTGCATTACATCACAGTGTGGATATAGCCTATGTGGATTATTCATTGCATGGGGAGGTGGGGGGGATAGGGAGGGAGGGAAGGAGGGAGGGAGGGGGAAGCCTGAATTCTAAAATGTGACTGAAAAAAATAAAAAATGGGGGAAATTCTTAAAAGGAAATTGTAAAGAAGTTAATGGAGTTGACCTAATCAGGAACATATAAAAGTCCGGGCTACCCCTAGAACTCCCCGGGGGAATGGTAGTTCGCCTCCCTTTGAGGACTCCAAGCTGTGAGAGGGGAGTCCAGGGGGACGCTCGACAGTGAAGTGATAACTGAGCTCCAGAAGCTCGCAGTTTTCTCTGGGGCGGGGAGGGAAATAGCTCCAGGCTGGATGAATACCTAGAAGCTGGTTTGGGGAAGGAGTGGTCATGACTGTGGGAGGGGAGGCGCCCCTCACAGGGCGGGAGATCTGGAGCGCTCTCCAGCCCAACTCCCCTCATTTTATGGAGGAGGAAGCTAGACCTCCAGGAGGTCCCTGGGAGGAGCCTGGTTTCATAGGTCTAAAGGTGGGCAAGCTCAGACCAATCAGAAGCACCCCTGCATTTTACGGAGGAGGGAACTAACTGAACCCCAAGAGAGGTGACCCGTCAGAAACCGCCGAGTTCGGGAAGGAGCTGATGGGGAACGAGATGGAAAAGGTGGATCGGACTTAAGTTACGAAGATCTGCAGCCTCGGGCAGAGGCATTTGTAGTGGATCTTGGGGACCGCTGGGAGTCACTGAATGTTTTAGAGCAGGAGAGCAATATGGTGCCTTGGGAAAGCCGAGAAGTGATGAATTCTCCGTGCCTTGTGCTCAGGAGATCATAGATTTAACCCTAGAGAGGCTCCCGAGAGAATCCTGTCCAATCGCCTCATTATGTCGAGTGGGAAATGGAGGTTCAGCCCCCTAGACACGGACCTTGGCCGGGCCCCAGGGGCTCTAAGGGCCGGCCGGAACTCACGCGGAGCCCAGGGATCCCGGCCTCAGGTGTGCTCTGCAGGGCGAGCCTCGGAGCCCTGTCCCAGCCTCATTCGGGGCTCCGGCCCTTCTCTCCCAGCCAGAAAGAAATCAGCGTGTAAATTCCTCCAGATTCTCGAATGATTAAAAAGCAAAACAAACCCCAAACCCCAAACCCACAAGTCTCAGCGAAGGCAAGCTCTGGTTTGGAGCAGTGACCCAAGAAACCGAATCTCCGCGGGCGTTTTCCGTGGGGCTGGCGGGCGGGGGGCAGAGCTCCCTCCCCGGAGCTCAGAGAGCTGCTGCTCCCGAGCGGACTGTTGGGGGTGCCTTGGCTTGGAGGGCCTAAAGGTCCCCCGAGGGAGCACCCAGTAAGTCACGGAGCCTGGCTTAGACTGCGGATCTACAAGTGGGCCCTGGGGTGCACGCTCCCTCTAGACCTTGGCTCCGCCCCCTCCCCAGATCACTCGGACTCTAGGGTTCCTCCCTCAGGGCCGGCTGCCCCCGCCTTTGGCCAGATTTCGGCCGGTGAGCGGACTGCAGGAGGCTGCTCCTCAACGGCCAGCAGGTGGCAGGTTTTCTTAAGGATTGCTGCCTGGGATCCGAGCCTCCACCGAGCTAGCCAGCCAGGGCCAGAAATAGCTGTGAAGCTAGCAGGCCTTTGATGTCTCGGGATGCCTAATTACCGCATCCCAGCGAGGCTCGTGCCTTCCTTCTCAGCCCTCTCAGCCTCGTGGTTGCCAGAAGCTGCAGAACCCAGAGGCATGCCAGGGCCCTCCTGGCCCTCCTGGCCTCCGCAAGCCCAGTGCCTGCTCTCCAAGCTGAGGCAGAATCTGCCAGACCGAGCTGCTGCTATTTTTGGTTATCACTTTACACTGCTTTACCCACCACGGATTTAGGCGTGATCTTGGCCAAGCCCCGGCCTCTGATTCCCTGACGAGCCTCAGGTTCCCCATCCATAAAATGGGACAATACCTCTCTCACAGGCAATTGGAAGGAAGTGGAAGAGTGAGCTTGAAAGGGCAATGAAGTTTGGTGAGCAGAAACATTTGGACATTTGAAGTCTGTCCTTCAGCTGGCACTCTCTGTAAAAGGAGGTGAGTGGTCTTGCTCTCTTCAAGTCTGTTCAGCTCTAGGGTTTGGACTCTGTGATGGGGGAGTTTTAGTCTGAAAGTCAGGACGACCAGGGCTTTTCAGAGTCCAGTGAGAATGGTATCTATGGGTCAGAAAGACCCGAGTTCAAATTCAGCCTCAGACACTTACTAGCTATGCGATCTCAGGCAAATCACTTAACTTCTGTTTGCCTCAGTTTCCTCAAGTGTAAAATGGGAATAATCATGTCTTCCTTGCAGGTTGTTGTGAAGATCAAATGAGAGGATGTTTGTAAAGTGATTTGCACAGTGACTGTCACATAGTAAATGTTTCTTTTTTCATCCACTTCTTAATCATTTCACAAATATTTTCTATTCACCAGGTCAGCTTGCTCTCCTTGCTGTTCCTTTTTTTAAACCCTCACCTTCGGTCTTAGAATCAATACTGTGTACTGGGTCCAAGTGCTAAGAACTAGACAGCAGGGACTGAGTGATTTGCCTAGGACCACACAGCTAGGAAGAGTTGAGGTCAAATTGGAACCCAGGACCTCCCATTTCTAGGCCTGGCTCTCAATGCACTGTGTCCCCTGCAGCTTCTCCTTTTGAATGCATCTGAGATAAATAGAGTCTGGCAGAGCTTGCCTGTCCCTGAATCAGAGGGAGTTCGAGTTAGAACCACCCTTCCACCCTCTGGCTTTGGCTCTTCCCTGAGCATCTCCTCCCAGACACTCCTGCAGTATCAGGAAGTCCCCAGCCTGGCAGGCCCCAGCTGTGCCAGGAAGCTGCTGATGCTGGTATGAATGGGGAGGGTCAGTCCTGGAAGCCCCAGATGACTCCAGTGGCCCATGGAGCCTGTCCAATCTATCATCACAGAAGACCTGGGCGAGAGGGGACCTCTGGCAGAGCCAGGATGCTGCAGATGCTCCCCACCCCTTCACCTCTCCAACCTCCACTAGCCTCCTGCAGGAAGTTCCTGTCTCCCTGGCCAGGAGCTGTTTTGCTCAGAGAGGCATTGGGCGAGTTCTCAGCAACCTTGTCCTCATGAAAAGCCATGGCCAAAAGGGGAGCCTCAACAGTAGCCCGTGGTGTGTCCGGCTGGCTCCCCACACTCCACCTCGCTGGAGCCTCAGAAGCACCAACTAGGTCAGGTTTCAGAGAAGGAAGCTGGAGTTCTTGCCCACCGTCACCATCACCGAGCTAAGGAAGCAGCAGAGGCTGGATTCCAACCCAGATTTTCCTGCCCCCAAGCTCAGTCATTAAACACCTGCCTTATGGCAAGAGCAGGGTTAAGTCTCTTGGGGGTAAAAGAAAGGCCACCCCTGCGCTCCAGGAGCTCACAACCTTGTGGGGGAGACAACCTGCAAACAACCGGTTATGGCTGAGCTACAGACAGCGCGAAATGGAAACGATCAACTCAGGGAAGGCGCTGGTCCTAGGGGGATCCAGAAAGGCTTCCCATAGGAAGGTGGGATTCTGCCAGGAAAGTCGGGAGGCAGAGATGGGGACGGAGCATATCCCGGACACAGCCAGAGAAAATGCCCCAAGCCGAGATGGGCTCAAAGCAGAGGCCAAGAGAATTCCATTCCTAAGCAGAACGCTGACGTTATTTGGGGGAGACTTACAGAGAAGGAAAATGTGTCTGGCTTCCCTGGGATGCCGAGAGAGAGAGAGAG